>NW_005843191.1:43521-52663 GCF_000455745.1 Alligator sinensis
GGGAGTGGGCAGTGGGGATCCCCCCCATGGTCCTCTCCCCCTTCCTACAGCCCCCCCAACCCCTTACTTACCGGCACTTGAGCCCTGCTGTTGACACACTGCCTGCCCTGCACAGGCAGGCAGCACCAGGGCGAGGGCCAACTACAGAGACACTCTGGCAGCCAGAGCATCTCTGTGGAGGACCCAGGCCCCAGTTGCCTCAGAGCATGGTCCGGGACTGTGCCCTGCCCTGCTTTTCTTTGCTTTGTTTTTTTTTGACCCCTGGATGTCAAGGGGTCTAATTTTGCCCCTGCGCTGCAAAGTTGCAGCGGGGGGGAACCTTTTCCCATTCCCGCACATGCCTCTTGCAGCGTCTCAAAGGGGTTTGAGATGCTGCAAAAGGCATGTGCAGGCTCATCTGGGCACGCCCCATGATGTCATCCCATCCAAACCCCAGCTCAAAGCAGGGACACCTCTATCCTAAGTATCCCATACAATGCCTGTATAATCTATGTTTAATAAACAACTTTGTCACACAATTACAAGGCATTGCACAAACCACCAGGAACTCCCTAACATGCCACTGGTTAAGAAAGAGAAAAAGGACAATGTCCTGTTACTGAAAGTGCTGTTAAAATACCCTTAAGAGATCCAAATACATAGATTGTACTAAAGTAGAGGAATGTTGGCATCATTTGCGAAATTTTAAACAGAATCTCAGTCAAAGTAAGGTAATCTGCAAGACACGATGGGGGGGGGGGGGGGGAAAAGCAGGTCGTACCCCCTAGATTGGAAAGGGCCGGAGGGGAGGATGGGTTGCTTTTTTTTTTCCTTTTCTTAAATCTACCACACTTATAGAAGACTACCAGATACTTTATTAAAATATTGGAAAAGAAGACTGTTAAAAAAAGATATGATGGACATGATCAACCTCAGTGTGGCAGTGGTAGCAAATTATTCATTCTAAATTCCTTCTGCCTTACCTGCTCATATAATTGAAACAAAAAATAAAGTACATCATTTTAGTTATATGCAAGTTAAACTATTTTTCAGTGTAAAAGAGAGGGTTACCTTTACAACAGTTCAACAAAAAACTTTAACTCTCACTATGTGTTTCCCTTCTTACATCCTTCCTTTAGGACCCCTTCTACTTCTACCAATGTGAAAGAAAAGCGTCTTTTTGTAAAATAGTTTTGTTTGCTTAGCAGGACAGGATTATGCACACAGACTAGTCACAACCTAAATAGAATTCTAAATGAGTAAGAACATGGTCCAGTTTTTACCAGATCTTCCTATGTCTTTTTTTTTTAATGTAGTTAATTAGTAATTACCAATGTATATGAATTGGGAGTACTTTCATTAAATTAATATTAAAGGAAGACATACACACAGGCATATGCATCTTATGACGTTACCAGTAATGACTCCATGGTTGACAGCAGATTTGTTTGGTATTTTCATCCTCAAACCCATAAAATCTGAAATATGTTATACTTAGAGCAATAGAAAAGCCCAATTGAAAAAAAAAAGTAATCAATAGATAAAGTGGAAAGAAAGGAACCCCGTATATTGCTTTACAAATTTTGATTTTAAGAGTACACTTTCTTGTGGGGGAAAGAAATTTACATGCCCCAACGGTTTTACTTTTTAACACTGGTGCCTATGGTATGTGCATCACAAGTGGTGCACAGCTTCCGTGTGGCAAACAAGTTCCCAGGGGCTCAGTAAAGGGAGGCTCCAAAACAGGCAAGAGGGGCTTGAGCCTTTGGTCTCATGGAGCAGGGCAGAACAGATGCTGCTGCAAGAGAAGTGTCAGGTGTCACTGTCAAGAGCCAAGTTAACCTTTCCATAGCCCTACAGCCACTGCCAAATTCAGGGCTTTGGTATCTCTCACAAGATCATCCTGCCCTTGCTCCGCTCCATGCAGTCAGAGGCTCAAGCCCCCCCACTGCCTCCATTTTGGTGCCCTAGAGCCCAAAATCTAATCACATACACCTCTGGAGGCAGGGAACATAGAAAAGTAGGGCTGGAAGGGACCTCACAAAATCATCTGGTTCAGCTTCTACTCAAGGCAGGGTCATCCCTGACTTAAAGCATATCAGGCAGAAGGCAGGGTAGGTAGATTTGCACCCAAAGCAGAGATGCATAGCATAAGCTTTCATAAGCAGGGGGCTTACTTCAGTGTCTAACCTGCTCTTGAAAATTTCCAGGGATGGAGGTTCCACAACTTCTCTAGGTAACCTGTTCCAATGCTTTACCACCCTTATTGTCAGAAAGTTCCTCCTAATCTCCAACCTAAATTTCCTCTGTTGCAGTTTGAAGACATTGATCCAAGTTCTTTCCCCTACAACCATGGCTTATCATATCCCCTCCTCAGTCTTCTCTTCTCCAAACTAAAAATCCCTAGTTCTTTCCACCTTTCCCCATAAACTGGTTTTCTGCTAGCATGCATTTTCTTCCATTTAAAGAAATCCAGTTGTTCAGGATCTGCTACTGTTAAACATATCATGTGAATCACTATACTTCTGTTAAAGGACTTATCACATATACCAGACTCAAACATGACTTCAAATTTAAGACAACCCACCCAATAATTAGATTCTATGCATGGGAAATTGTATGTTATTTTTCATAGATCCAATCTGATTAGTGGAAGATCATCTTAAATTTGCACCCCCCCCACCCCGCGCTGCTGTGGGATGGAAATCAGCAGCAGGTGAAAGGCCACACCCTGCCCCTTGTCCTGTCATGGCCTGTCCCCCCACCCCATGCCTGTCCTCCTCCTTTGCCTCCCAAGCCTGCCTGCCCCTCCTACTCGCTCCCACACCTACTCCATCTGCTCACTTCTGCAGCCTGCCCCCATCCCTGCTTACCTTCTGCTGTAGCTCTGTTCCTCCAGGATACTCAGCAGCAGCTCCTAGCTAAGCCAGATCAGGACCAGAGCCAGAGAACGAGGCAACTGGGTGAGGGGAAGCAAGGAATGTAGAGGCAGGGTAGGCTTCAGAGAGCAGTAGATGGTGGGAGAGGCAGGAGCTGGGAAAACAGGCTGCAAATCCCACCCCCACCCCTGCAACCCCAAAGCCACAAACTGCCTCCCCAATCCTCTGCCTAGCATGAACCATCCTAGCCTGGGGCAGGTAGTGGCTCAGTTCCAGCTTCAGATGAACTATGCTGGAGCTGAGCTGCTGCCTGAGCCGATATTTGAATCCAAGATGAGGCTTTTATCCCCTGAAACTAAGGGAAAAAAACCTCATCTTGAATTTGAGCAAATATGGCATATAATACCTAAATTAATCTGGACATTAATATTTATTTCCAAGAAAGCAAATTAAAGGTTAATTTTCAAAGTCAGCTTTTCATATCCATACTAGTTTAAAAGGTTAGAAAAGGAAAGTGAGAAAGGAATGGCCCTTCCATTTATTCACTTATATTACTCCAAATTATTTATAGAAAACCCATACTCAAATGGTAATTAGGGCTGGATCATTTAAATTTTAACAGCAATGGACAACACATTATTTCTTTACTGATACAAATTCAGACACTAGAAATTCATATCCACTTAACTAATAGGAAAAAAATACAAGACAAGACTAAAAGATAAATGTTTTTATTTCATTTATTCAGTACAAAAGTTTATTTGGCTACAAAATGCTATTCATTATTAAAATAATGGACACATTAATTAAAATACAGCCTCAATATGCAACTTAAATATTTTAAATTTATTATTCCATTACAATTTGGGGTTCAGTTCTTAAAGTCTTTTTTTTTTTGCATTAGTGGTAAGGAATGAGTTAGGATCCTGTATAAATAATAAAAAGAATTGTAAGTACAATAGAAGGAAGGCTTCTGAATTAGCCAGCACATAGCGTTCAGTTTATGCAAAAAATATTTGCCTCACAAAAATGTAGATGACCGTATGATAATTATACAATTATTCAGTAGTGGCAGTTTCAATTAAAATGTTGCAGTATCTATATTTTAAATAACTGGAAAATATTAAAACATGGGACTGACATTTCTTATTTACAGAGAGTACAAGTTCTGATTTTTTTTTAAATACGATTGGCCATTCTACCATTTAGAAAAGTCAACCATAGCTCAGAAAATTACTGAACAGTACTGCATGCTACTTTTCTTCCCAGTGTAATGTACCTTGAAGCCTTTTTCTGCATTACTAGAACTGATAGCTCTCCTGCAATTCCAGTAAGTGTATGAAGGTTATTCTTTAATTTTTGAACTTACACAGCCATGCTTAGACGAAAAACTTAGTGTGCTCAGCAACAGTTTCAAACATGCCATTCTGTATATACTATCCATAATCCTTGATCTGAAGCTATGCAATCTCTTCACCACCCAAAGATAGTGCCAACAAAGTTAGACATTGCTACACTGCTTCTTGTTGGGGGCACTGGTGTGCACACAGCAGCACTGTTTTGGGGGACACCCCTGTAAGGCACACTGAGTTTGCAATCTAGACCTGGCTCTAGAAATATGGAGAAGGATGTCACAATCTTTTATGTCCATCAAGTTGTGAGAATGCTTCTACTTCTAGCTAAAGCATCTCTAAATTAAGTATTGATTTTCACTCTGCAGCTTTCCTTCCCTTATGGAATCTGTTACCCACAGTTCAGATAGAATTTTAAATTTTTTTTCAAATGTTCTTCTAAGCATTTTTATTTCTTTCACACGGGCACGATCTTCTCCCATAACTACATGGGACACTCCTTCCTTTAGCTGTGAGACAACTTTTGCTCCATAAAAACGGAGGTCCAAAGCTCTAACTGTTAGCCTTGTTCCACAGATCTTGGTCTTGGGATCATTAACAACAGCATAAAGATCCAGGTATATGGTGTTTCGCCTAAACATACTGAGTGGATGACTGTCCCATGAGTACCGTTCTTCCAATTCACCAATTACTTCCAGAGGCATCTTTGCATCAATAGTATTATTGACTCTTGAGAACACTTCCTTTAGTTGAGCCACATCTATATCTGCCGAGTAGCTGTCACCATAACAGTCAAATTCACGGGCAAAATGTAGTTTTGTGTCTGGAGTCATGTGAATCATAAAAGCAGGCTGCCATGGTACAAACATTTTGGTTTGAAAACACTGTAAAAGCCACACTGCTCTCACAACATCATGCTTATTGGAAGAGATAACGTTCTTCACTCTTACGTTCTCAATTCCTGCAATGATGCAATAAGTGTCCGGTCCAGGGTTCTGTACTACATTGCCACCACATTCTGCAATTTTGCTTTCAAGGTCGGATTTTGAATGGTTTTCTGTTCCAGTAAGAACACAAAACTCAACATCGTCAAAAACATTTGACACCTTGCTTACATTAGAAAGATCAGGGGCTTTAAACTGCTCAGCAATACCAATTATTTTCTTAGTCTTTGGCACAGTTTTCCGTTTCTTTTCTTGTGGTTCATCATTAGCTACATCGAGATGCTTTGATGCTAGCTTCCCTGACGCTCTGCCTCTGAGCTGCTCTAACATACTCAAAGTCATGCATTCATGCCACTCCTTGTCCTCTCTTATTTTCTCAATTCGAGGAAATCGTAAAGTGCAGTCGGTTTTGTACATCTCACTAGTAACAATTTCTGCTGCTTTAATCTGAACTATGACTGAGTTACAAGGTTCAATGTAGACTTCAGGTTTCTCAGTCCCACATAAAATGTTACAAGGGGGCTCTCTTTTACGGTAAGGCTTCCAGTGCTTAGCCAGCTTCAGACCAAGATCATAAAGTTCCTTCATAGTATAGCCAGAACCAACACGACAAATAGAGTGAAAAACAGATGGCTTTCCACCAGGAGTGGGTGTCTCTGCAACAGCACACAGAAAATGAGACATCATGCCACCACGCAACCCTTTTCCCCAGTAGCCACCAACAATTAAAAGATCTAATTCATCCATCAAGCCAGTGACATACTCTGGTTTGATTTTCAGCCAGCCCTCTCCTCGTTTGTCTGGCTTGTAGATGGACATAGGATCTTTTACCATGATTCCTTCTTCCCTATTGTCTATTGCTTCATTCAGAGCATCGACCACTTCTTTCCGGGTACTACCGCGTGTTTTGTGCACAACATGCATTCTGCCTGTGACTGGGGTAAATACCTCATTCAGAATCTCATACCTTTTGCTTAGTATCTCATGACCCAACTTCTGGTCATTAACCATTAACACATCAAACACACAGAAGCAAGTTTGCAGATCAGATTCCTCCACCATTCTTTTTATGTCAAATTTGTTTCCCTTCTGCATGAAAGTTTGTGTGTTGGGATTATAAGCCATCATTTCACCATCAAGAATGCAGTTTTGTATGTTACTTTTAAACACATTATGAATAAATGGAGTTAACGAACCTTCTAGGGGAGATGGGCCAAACTGCTGGGTATAATCATATCCATTTCTGGAAAAATATTTGTATACATCTCCATCTTTGTGCATCTGCATACGCTCACCATCTAGCTTAGTTTCTATGTAGAAACACTGGTTGTTCATTTGCTTCTCAATTTGCTGGATATTAGCAATAGCTGCAAGCATTGGTTTAAAGGCAGAAAACAAAGCAATGGAAACGTCAGTGAGAGATACAGAAGGGTCATGCAGCTGTCTGCAAACTTTCTCCAGATCGGTTGTGACATTGTGTAATTCGGAAGCATCAGGATGAAAAATGGAAAATATAGTTTGCTGACTCGCACCAAGTTTTAGATCCTTTATAATCATCCGGATCAACCACTTTTGTTCAAGTGCTGAGCTCTGAGTTATTAATTGAAGGAGACTTTTCTTTACCAGGTCCTTTCTTTTAGCAGCATTATTACTGGCAATTGAATCTAGAAGTTCATTCACTTGTTCAATAGTCAATTTGCCTTGCTCTGGGCACCTGGGTTTCAATACAAAGTAGGCAGTCATTGCAAAGTCCCCAGCATCTCCACGTGAACCAGCTGGTGTTCTATAATTTAAAAGCTTTAGGGCATCTTTTCCTTCTTTGGGTAAATTAAGTAGTTCAATATACAGCTTAGCAAGCATGGTTTCTTTTATTCCATAAGCCATTCTTTCTCTTTCCAGTTGTGGAAGAATAAGTCGCATTGCGGGATAAAAAGAGTCCGTGACATCCTTCTCCTTTTTATGGAGGGCACCATGAAACTTCCTCCATGAATCTAAAAAATCCTTGAAATACTTGGTTTTCTCTGGGCGGGATTTGCATTTCTGCATCCGTTCTAAAGTTGAACAGAGATCTGCAAAAGGCACTTGTGATGCTACAGTTTGCTTAGAGGATGACTGTGCAGCAGGTGTGGATGACATCATGATTTTCTTTTTTCCCCCACTGTAAAAGAGAAAAGAATGATTTTAAAATATTTTAAAATGAAAGAAAACAGGCTAGTAAGTTATCATACTTTTAAACTCTTAGATGGGCTTTCCAGAAGCTTTCTTTGTTTAAAGCAGTGGTTCTTAATCTTTTCAGACCTGAAGCATCCCTTGCAAAATGCCACTCTCCATTTTCATGGGGTTTTTTTGCAAATGTTACTTAGTGCTGACGTTGGGTGGTACCCTGTGGCACCCTTGAAAGGCTCTCGAGGCACCCCAAGGTGCCATGGCACCCTTGTTAAGAATCACTGGCTTAAAGCTATCCAAATATTTCTCTCTACTGAACCACCATTACTTAAGTGATGCTAATCCCACCACCACATCAGGCCCCTAACACAAGTCACAACACACGTACCCAGTGCCCAAGCAAACAGGGTCTGTTAAACAACACTGGGGGGGGGGGGGCATAGCTGAGGTCTGAACAGAATCTGCACTTCCTTCTTTCAGCCCTTTCCAAAGACTCAGCCTCTCCCCTCCCTCAGCACCTTCCCACCTGTGCTATCTAGAAGAAGGTGTTAGACAGGAGAGTGTGTGTGTGTGTGTGTGTGTGTGTGAGAGAGAGAGAGAGAGAGAGAGAGAGATGGGGTAGTCCACAGGTTACAACCCACATGGGTTTTCAGTTCAGCTACTGGAGGTTTCCAGAATCAGAGAAGGGGGCACTGGGGTCTGACCCAGCTCTAGCTATCTCAGTGGTTCACCCAGAGACTCCCAGTGACTGCGGGGCCCTCTTCCTGTCCCTCATAGAGACAGAGAGATTGGGAAAATCCACAGCCTGGTTTTGTTGTCTGGCTCAGGGGTTTATGTGCTGACCTCCTGGTGGAAAGGCTGTAAGTTCATATCTGGGTGTGGACCCAGAGACTCAGCTGAGAAGGGGCCCCAGGGTGTCCACAAGGAAAATTTTCAGTCCTTGGCACTTGTTTCAAACCTATGACCAGCACTCCCATCCCTGTATTTTGTATTATTTGTCCCAAGGAACCTGTTGCTCCTTTTTCCTGTAGCCTCCCCGCCTGAAGGAGGCTAATGAGAAACTTGATGGGCTGGGCCCACACGATTTAGAAGGGTGACAAGTAGGCCTGTCCCTCATGGACGCTGTCACTGCTGACGATCTCTGCTGTCACTGTGTGGCGGCCGCTGGCTCAACCGACTCGTTGGAGGGCCAGCGGGTGCTGACCAGAGCGCTCCTCTAGATGTCTCTCCCCAAAGTACTTGCTACGAACCTCTGCCCTGCCCTTCCGACCTGGCCTTCGTGCCAGTCGCCCCATGAAACCACTTGCTGACCAGAGAAATCCAGAGCAGCCTACAGGCTAAAAGGGGAGCATATAAAAAGTGGAAACAGGGAGAGATTACCTAAGAGGAGTATACCTCCTCTGCTCGCGCTTGTAGGGAGGCAGTTAGACGGGCCAAAGCTACCATGGAGCTGAGGATGGCATCCCAAGTTAAGGATAACAAGAAATTGTTTTTTAGATATATAGGAAGTAAAAGGAAGGCCTAGGGTGGAACAGGACCCCTACTAGATGGGCATAAGCAATTGGTGACGGACAGGGGGGACAAGGCTGAACTCCTCAACGAGTTCTTTGCCTCAGTGTTCCTAAGTGAGCAGCAAGACAAGTCTCTCACTGGGATTGTGGAGAGGTAGCAGCAGGGCGCCAGACTACCATGTGTAGACCATGAGATGGTGCAGAGTCACTTGGGAGAACTGGATGCGCTTAAGTCGGCAGGGCCGGACGAGCTCCATCCGAGGGTACTGAAGGCACTGGCTGGCGTCACTGCCCAGGCACCCGGCGGGAAA
>NW_005843191.1:53185-60121 GCF_000455745.1 Alligator sinensis
TGGGCAGAAAACAACAGAATGCAATTCAACAAGGAGAAATGCAACGTGCTGCACCTAGGGAGGAAAAATGTCCAGCATACCTACTGCCTAGGAAATGACCTGCTTGGTGGCACGGAAGCGGAAAGGGATCTTGGAGTCCTAGTGGACTCCAAGATGAACATGAGTCGTCAGTGTGACGAAGCCATCAGAAAAGCTAAAGGCACTTTATTGTGCATCAGCAGATGCATGACGAACAGATCCAAGGAGGTGATACTTCCCCTCTATCGGGCACTGGTCAGACCGCAGTTGGAATACTGCATTCAATTTTGGGCGCTGCACTTCAAGAGGGATGCGGATAACCTGGAGAGGGTCCAGAGAAGGGTCACTCGTATGGTTAAGGGCTTGCAGGCCAAGCCCTATGAGGATAGACTGGGGCACCTGGACCTCTTCAGCCTCCGCAAGAGAAGGTTGAGAAGCGACCTTGTGGCTGCCTATAAGTTCATCATGGGAGGGGGCACAGAAGGGAATTGGTGAGTATTTATTCACCAAGGCGCCCCCGGGGGTTACAAGAAATAATGGCCACAAGCTAGCAGAGAGCAGATTTAGACTAGACATTAGGAAGAACTTCTTCACAGTTAGAGTGGCCAAGGTCTGGAACGGGCTCCCAAGGGAGGTGATGCTCTCCCCTATCCTGGGGGTCTTCAAGAGGAGGTTAGATAAGCATCTAGCTGGGGTCATCTAGACCCAGCACTCTTCCCTGTCCAGGGCAGGGGGTTGGACTCGATGATCTATTGAGGTCCCTTCCGACCCTAGAATCTATGAATCTAAGGGGCCAGTGGTTGCTGGGGTTTGTGTGACAAACAGGCCCAGCTCTGCCTGACCCACAGTGCTCAGGGGCAATGCTGGCTCCCACCTACTGCTGTTTTCCTGGGGGCAGCAACACAGTAGAGCAGCAGGGCTCACCCTTGGGTTCCCTGCATGGAGCCCTAGGGCCCAGCAACTGCCTCCCCAACCGGATTGGTCCCCAGAGGGCTGACACCGTCCCCACCAGTCAACATGTACTGGGACTTGTCTCTGGGGGGCCTGGCACCACCCCTATCAGCCGCCACATGCTGGGACTGGACCATGGGGGGGGGGGCTGGCACCGCCCCGCCAAACCTCACATGCTGGGATTGCTCCCTGGGGGCCTGGCACCGACCCTGCCAGCCCCCACCTCCTGGGACTGGGGGGAGCCAACACCACCCCTCGCTAAGATTGGCTCCCGTGGACCGGGCATCGCCCCTTGCCATCTTCCGTGACTATCAGGGGCTGGCACCGTCCCTCCCTCCGCCCGCCAGGGCTGGCTTCCGGGGACCACTTGTGTCCTACAGCATGACGAGGGGCAGCTCCCCCTCCCCTAGGGATGTACCACAGTGGGGGTGGGGGGAGGTGAAACAATAAGATACCACCCAGCCTCCTCCACACCCCGGTGCGAGAGCCCGATCTGACTCACCGCCCGAGTCAAAATCACTGTCGTCCCGTCCGCACTCCCCCCGGAATCTGTTTCTCCGGACTCACCCACTCCGAGGACACTAAAGGGAACAACTTCCGGCGCCACCGGAACTGCCCATTGCTCCCCTGCTCATAATGGTACAGCCCGACAGTGGAGCTATAGCACCCCCTTCCAGGACGCTATAGGGTGGTTCCAACACTGGGTTTGCTGAACCAGTCCCAAGTTCCTACCTCTCCCACCCCACTACGTCCTGAGCAAGTGGTTCGGCCCGTTCCTGGGGGCGGTGGTCTCGTCTCCTATCCCCGGAAGCGGAAGCGGCGGCACAGCTGCGGTCCCGGGAGCGGCAGGGCTCCGGGGGGCGGCGCCCTGGTTCGGTCCTAGCGGTGGCGACGGCGGCGGGGGAGGATGTGGCGCGGGGGCTCCGGCGAGCCGGAGTGCAGTCGTGGGGGCGGCCCGGCCGCGCACTGCGCCTGAGGCAGTGGGTGAGTGCGGCGAGGCCCAGCACCCCTCAAGAGTGTCGGGGGCGGGGGGCAGTGATATTGGCTGGGCGTCACAGCCGGTTTGGCGACCCTCTTTTGTGGGGAGGAGGCTTCCCCGGCCTCGGGTCTCCCGTGCAGTTGTTTCCACTGCCCTTGGGCTGCAAGATGCTAGTTGACCCTGTCCGGCCCTAGGCCTGTTCGTCCCGCACCCAGTGCCAGGGGCGCTGGAGGGAGCAGGCGGGCGGGGTCTCCTTTGAGACCGGCCCAGGATGTCTGCAGGCCAGGCGCCTTCAGCCTGACAGATGGGACCAGGAGGAAGCAGGCCTCATGTGCCGCCCATGGAACTGGTGCCTATCGTGGGGTTGCGTGGGGAGCAGATCACGGCTCTGTTATAGGCCCTGGCCCTGCACTATCACCACCCTGTGATCTTGGCCTTGGCCCACCCGTCCTGCTCCCAGACACTACTTTTCACGTACTTACACCCAGTCCTATCTACCTGGCCGGGTGTGCCCTGGCCACAGGGTGCCTGCTGGTCTCCCACCTGCCTGCTCTGTCTGGCACTCTTGGCAGTGGGTGCGGGATGGATGGGCCAGGGTGTCTAAGCCGTGGGGCCAGGTACAATAGCAGCAGTGGAGATGCTGGCAGTGGCAGCCAGAAACATGAGAGTAGAGCAAGCCACCACTGTGGGGATTTAATAATGGCCTTCAACTATCTGAAGTGGGGTTCAAAAGAGGATGGAGCCAGGCTCTTCTCAGTGGTGGCAGATGGCAGAACAAGGAGCAATGGTCTCAAGTTGCAGCAAGGGAAGTTTAAGTTGGATATTAGGAAAATTTTTCTCACTAGTAGGGTGATGAAGCACTGGAACCAGGCTACTTAGAGAGGTTGTGGACTCTCCATCCTTGGAGATTTTTAAGGCCCGGCTTGATAAAGCCCTGGCTGGAATGATCTAGTTGGGGGTGGCCCTGATATGAGTAGGGGGTTGGAGTAGATGTGACCTACCCAGGTCCTTTCCAACCCTCATTTTCTATGATTCTGTGATAAGAATCCCTCAGCCCTCTTTTGTCTATTTAAAAAATGGGGAGTGGGGGGTGTTCTCCTTAGCATTGTCGGGCAAATGCCCACACATGGTTGAGAGGAAGGTCTGAGTGAAGAGACAGTTTTGTTAGCCCTATTGCCAAATGAGTGCATCAGGAAAAAAAGAGAGGGAGAGAAAATGGGGGTTTTGATGCTTTTTTTCTCATGAAAAATATTCCTACCCTGCAACAAAAGAGGTTGGTTTAAAAAAAATGCTGTAAACTTAATTGGAAATCCATCATGTTGGGGGTTAGAAAAATGGGCTGAGTTTAGCCATCACAGCTGATCTGCAGAGTGCTGCCTGGCTGTTGATCATGTTTATTAATGCCTGGGCTTGGTGTGTGGAAATTACAGAAGTACCTGAATGAAAGCAGTAGTGCTGGGGAGAGTCCTTTCCAGTAGCTGTTTGCCCACATAAATGGTCTGGGAACTTGAAGTTGAAGCTTGTGAAAAAAGCTTAGTGAGGAGGGAGAAAACTTCTGGAGGTCCATCTTTAGACACTGTCACCCTTCAGCACCTGATAGTTCTTTCAACCTGCACTTCCAGTGTTTGTTCAGGTTGTTTGAAGTGAGTGGGGTATTAAACTTCTTTCGAAAAAGCAAACAAATAGTGGCATGGCTCCAGCCTAATTTTTCCTTTTGTCTATCCCAGTCAAAGATTTTCTTGGCCGATACAAATAGCCAATGATTAACCAACCATATTAGCTGATGCGGATCCGATAACCAATATTTAGTGATGGTGCAAGGTATTTTAAACTACTGGCATAAATAAACCTCTTTGTTTGTTTGTTTTGCATTTATAACACACACAAACTTCCTGTTTGCTGCAGCCCTCGATGGGAATAAGGCAGTCACTGCTTTTCTCATCACCCCCTCACCCACAGCTCCTACCTGCAGCCCCGCTTCCCACGAAACCCGTGCTGCCCTCCGGGGTGGGTGAGGTAGACCCTCACGTGAAGAGCCAGTGCCGGGCATGTTTGGAGCTGCAGAGCACGCCGCTGCCTCAGCACTGGTGGGCCCTGTGCTGCTGAGCTCCCACAGCTGCCAGGGAGAACCTGCTTTTGCAAAGGTGCCTGGCACAGTGGAATATCCCTCGCGCAACACCTTACCCTACCTATGAGTAGCCCACCATCTCCATGGCAGCCCCGGCGCTCAAGCCTCTGACGTGCATGCGGCATTGTCATTGCAGCAGCAGCAGCAGGAGCCTGCAACAGTTCCTTTCTTGCTGAGCATCACACCCTGTAACCACTCCTCGGCACACCCTCCCACTGATTGCCAGGACCGTAGTCTGCCACAGGCTTGGGCCAGCAGTGGGGCATGAAAACCAGGTTGTGCTCGCTGGGGTGTCCTGGGTGCACAGCCATAATTACTGGCTACAGCAACCAAAAAAAGCCGATGGCAGATAACATAATTTCTCCTTTTTTCAGTGCTGATGTATGGTGTACCCCTAGGAAGTGTCATTCTTATATGCACTTTTATATTTATTAAAGCTTTTATCTTGGGTCAGTACATTTGTGTGTAAATGTGTATACATGCCCTCCAATCTCTTTTTCACATATGATACTGACCTTTCTGTATAAATATGGGCAAAAACCTCAAATAAAAATGAACAAACAAACAGATAATAAAGGTAATTTTTAAACATTCTTTTTAAAACAGATTATTCTACTCAAAAGAATGTTTTAAAATTATTTAGTTGATAGTGTATCTCACACAGGACTTAATTGCAGTGTTAATGAAGAATTATTTATGTTGTACTGCATATGCTTAAATGAAAAGTTAATTGCTCATTTTTTGTGTGTTATGGAGCATATTATTTCAGGTCATCCAAGAGTGCACTATTCCTTTTGTTGGGCATATTTTCTGTTCTACTTCTCTAAAATCTCTGTTTTTCCCATCCTTTGTGAGAAGAAATAGGATTTTGAAAATTTGCTGGAACACGTTAACTGAGTTTCACAAGCAGAGCAAGGAAAAGTGAAAGTGTTTTTGCTTTTACCAGTAAGAGTGAGAATTAGGAAATTATTAGAGGTGTACCAATACATTGATCCGATATTGGATCGGGACTGATATAAAGAAAATTGATTGTATTGGAAATCGGGCTGATGTGGCCAATAATTTGGCCAATAAATGCCTGGGCATGTGTGCAGCCGCAGTGCAGTACGCAGGCAGCAAGGAGCACAACCTGGCAGCTTGGAGAGCTGTGTGCAGCTGGTAAGTCTGGTGGAAGGGGAGTGGGGAGGGAAGGGACATGGAGGGGCAGATCAAGGCCCCTGTGGTGAGGGATGGCTGTGGCTAGGACTGGGGCAAGCAGTGTCCAGCCGGGGTGGGGTGGGTATGGGACGGAACTGTAGCTTGTCCAGGGGGTGCAGGGAGGGGAAGGGGTGGCTCCCACCATTGTGCTCCGCTTGTCCAGGAGCTGTTCGTCTGGCCTTGCCCGCTTGTCCGGTGGCTCCCACCATTGCTTCTGCCACTCATCCAGGAGGTCATGGGAGAGTGGGGGAGCGTGTGCCCCCAGATCTGCACAGGGTGCGGCAGGCTGAAGCCGAGGCTCTTCCTGGCCCACCCCATCCAGATCTGGGGGCACTCACCCGCTCATCTGGGAGGGCATGGTGTGGGCCGTGTGCTTGACCAGCAGCTTCTGGACAAGTGGTGTGCAGAGGTGGGTGCTGCCCCACGCCTCCCTGACAAGCTGAGGCTGGGCAGAGCTTGCCCCAGCCCCACTCCTCCCTCACCATGGGGGGCCTTGATCTGCCTCTCCCCTCCCCTCCCCCACACCAGACTTACTAGCTGCACACAGCTCTCCAAGCTGCCAAGCTGGTATTGGAAATCTGATCTGTATCAGCCGATATGCCTCCTTAAAAATCGCCTATCGATATTGGCCCCAAAAAATCTCTATTGGTGCACCCCTAGAAATTATTGCATAGTATTTGGGGGGGGGTTGTTGTTGGTTCTGCTGTATTTACCAAAATCCAAAATTATGCTTAATTTAAACTCGATTAATTGTGCTCAGTTAATTAAGTTCTTAGCTCCTGCTACCTGTCTCCACCCCACTACCACTTGCCTTCATGCTGCCTGTGCAGCATGTGCACCAGCCCACTACCACTTGCCTTCAACACCTGTCCCCTGCTGCCTGTGCACCACCCCACTACCACTTGCCTTCAACACCTGTCCCCATCCCACCTGCATTTACCCTCCAGCTCCAGCAACAATGCAGCTCCTTTCCAATCCAGGAAACAGAGCTCATGGTTACTTCAGCCCCACCCTAGCCACACAGTAGCTGCTGCAGTGACTGCAGCTGTAATGGCAGCAGCTCCATCTGGGCCCAGGAAAGACTGTGGGATACAGGTGGTGGGTTGCAGAAGGTGTGGGGCAGAGTTGGTGATAGGAGGGAGACATGGTGAGGGATAAACGGGGGTTGGGGGTCAGAGGTGGCAGATATCTCCCTGCTAGGTTGTACTCAAATCAAAGACTAGGGGTCCCCCCCCATATTAAAAGGGGGGGACAGACCTTATTTTGAATTCAAATAAATACGTTAGCTTTATTAATTTATAAGTAATTATTTTTGGGCCATGCGCTGATCCACATGTAGGGTTTATGCTTCTATAACTGTTGAAAATGGTATATGACCCATAACTTTGTATTGAGTTTAGGATATGGAGTCAGAATGTTGGTTGTGGAAGTGGTTGTAATGAGTCTGTCTTACCTTTATTGGTTGGATTGTTGTTGTAGCCATGATGGTCCTGGAAATGCGATAGAAACAAGGTTTTTTGGAGTGATATTTGTAAATGAACCAAATGCATATTTGTGAGAGATGTTGAACAAGTTTTCAGCCACAAAGAAGTTTGTCTAACATCTCTTCCAACTACACAATTAGTCCAGCCAAACCCCCCCCCCCCCCCCCCCAACGCCGCTT
>NW_005843191.1:60152-76580 GCF_000455745.1 Alligator sinensis
CCCCCCCCCCCCCCCCCCCCCCCAAGTAGTGTCTGTCTCTAGGGCAGCCAGGTTCTATTCCAGTTTTGTGGAATAGTCTGAAATGGTCTCATAGTAACTCAAAAGTGTATCATAGCTCTAAACAGGGTTGGAATAGTAACAGGGGGTACCCTGAATCACAGGTGATAGCAACAGGGAGGTATCCTGAATCACAGAAATGCACTCACCAGCCTTTCTTTTCCTCTTCACTCTTGCTGGGATAGGTGTGGTATGGTGCTGTGCCAACTTGATACTCCCCTCGGGGCCAGAGTAATCCAAAAACATGAAGTTAATTTGGTGTTTTGACTGTTTTGCAGGTACCCTTTTTTGTTTTTCTTTTGCATGTCTGAGCTCTTAAGCACTACTTCTTATTGCTAGTCTAGAAGAAACTATATATGTATTGAGAGGGGCTGGCTTCAGTGGCCATGTGTATTATAGGAGATTAAGAAGCTTTGGGCCTTCACTTCTTTTTCTTTAAGCAGTGGATTTTTGTTTTGGGCTGTGTTGATAGTTCTTTTAATTTTTGGTATGCTTGTTTCTCATAATGTTAGACGTGTTTTTGCATGCTCTTCAATTCTTATATTCTTCAGATATTAACCTAAAAAAAAAGCAAAGTTTAGATTTTATTCCTAGCTGAGTTTAATTTCCATGGTGGAAACTGTTATCTAAATATAATTTTAATTATTTAATATTTGTATACTTACATTCATGTTTATTTATTCAAGTACAAGCGCGTTGTGGTTAAGCCTCCCCATTTTCTACTTGTGTGTGTTAACCATGGCTTACAAATGATGACTAGTCATAGTTATAATAAGGAGCTATAATGCTTTGATAATAGGTTTTACAAATTGTGGCTGTCCTTCCGATGCAGTTGGTATTTAATTCTTAGTAGCATAGTTATTTGTAGGTTCATCTATTCCTTTATCCTCTCTTTTGGTAGAAAATAGATTTTACCTATTTGTGATGTTGCGTTTGTTAGATATGCTCATAGTAAAGCTCTGTTTGATGTAAAGTGATACAGTACTGATCCCCGAAGAAAATGTTGTTCATAACTTTAAAATAATTCTATGTTCACTTTAGTTCACAGGATCTCTTCCCTAGCTTAATTTCCATTGAGCTCTAGAAAAAGTATTTAAACTATCACTTGTGCATACTTTTTCAAAAAGTGTTGAGGGGAAGGCACAGGTATTTTTAAAAAATCTTAATGACTTGTATATATGAAGTTGCTGGCTGCCAATATAATGCTCTTCCATTACTCTTCAGATGCTAGTGTTGAGGGAATGTCTGAAATTATTCCACCCCCACTTCTTTTCAGCTAGCTGTAAAGCACAGAATCATGGATATTGTGGGGTTTTGTTTTGGGGTTTTTTGTAGTTTTTTTTTAACTTGGAACAGATCCAGTACTATTTCATATGACAGTAGGGAAGAGCACCTTGCAGGAAACTGATCTCTTCATTGATGGCCAAATTGGAGTCCCCCTCTTCTCATCTGTATCTTTGGCTATTGAATAGCTGGTGCTGAAAGTCGCACATGCATATGTGTGTGCATGCGTGCATGTTCTCCAAGCTTATTTTATATACCACCAGACTTAATCAGATATGGTTTCCTATGGTAGCTGGGGATTGACCCTGATGATTTCAGAAGCTTTTTCTTGTCTGGTGTTCCTTTATCTCTAAAACTAATTGTCATGTATAATTTAATTATTTAAATACAGATACTTGGTATTTAAATACGGATGTTCATGTTGCAGTTTCTGCATAGAAATAACCCGAGCTGGCCCTAAGTTGGCTACCTAGCTTGAGTATTGACAGCAAGTTGGCCCTGATAACACCAAATAAGGGATTTTTGCTTGAGTATTTACTCCTATGCTCAGGCAGTTTTTCAATCTCTGCTCAGTTCTGTTCTATACTTCAGTCACAGCAGCAAGTGTAGCAATGACTTACTCTCAGTGCATATAGTGAACTTCACTCAGATCTGGTTTGTGGACTAAAATTAGGGGTATGAATGATGGGAACTGTTATTGATGACACTTTCTTTGAGTGTACTTTTGTTAGGAGGGCATGAATCTCTTGGTGGTCCAAACTTTGCTTGAACTAGTCACGGTTTTTGTTGATCAGAGTGTGGTATAGCCAATTGACTGTTTTTATCATTGGCCTGGTAGAACAATATAACTATCCTTTGTAGCAAAAACTGATGGCAGGTGCATGTAAATATGCTTACTAATTGATGGCGAGTAACAAATGGTTAGGAAGGAATGTGGCTAGGGCATTTATAGCAGAAATCTTGAACTGAATCTGATCAATTTAGCATAATGTAAACTTCGGAGTTACACCAAATGGTGTGACGAAATGCCCGAGTCTTGTCACAGTAGTCTCCCTTTAATCTGGTCCTGTTATTCCAGGTAAACATCCCCCGCCCCCGTCCCTGGCTTAATGCAGCTGCAAAGTTAGTGTTGAGAAGAAAGTTATTCTGAGCTGTCATATTTTAATTTGATAATTTTAATATGTTTGTCATGGGTAGAAAAACACAAATCTTTATCTCTGGATCTTACAGCTAACTATAAGGAAGCATTTGGGCAAATGATGTGTTTACTGTAATATGCAATATGGAGTGGAGGCTAAGGTGACTGGAAGTCCTAATGTTTAAGGGGAGGCAGTTTGGGACAATAGTAGTTAATAGCATTAATGTAAACAAAACATCCCACATGTGGCTGTGCATGGCCAGCAATGTAGACATTCGTTTTGAACCACGAGTGTACAGGTATTCAGGCTTTTTCACCCAGGGTAAAAAGGGCCACTCAAGGAAAAATAACCTGGGAACAACCAGGGCAAACCCAGGAGAGTTTCTCCTTGGAGAGTGAATGTCTGTACATGCCAAAAGCCTCTCTTGATTTGTTCTTGCACTTAATATTACTACCAGTTTGGTTTTTTTTTCCTGTAAGGTACTGCAGTTTTTATGTAAATAAATTGGAAACCAACAGTAATTCTTTGACTTTTTTTTCCCCCCCCCATCCCAAATGTGTGTACCTTATCTTTATGTAGTGACTTCTTGTTAATCTTTTGGATACTGAATGCTTGGTTTGTTTCCCTGCTTATAAATTTATCCATATAACGCGTTGGGTTTTATTTTTTTTCCCCTCCACAGGATACATATGGACTGAAAGATCACTGATTACTACAATGGAAAAGTCATGGATGCTTTGGACCTTTATTGAAAGGTGGCTGCTAGCTTTGGCTTCATGGTCTTGGGGTCTCTGCCGTATTTCTCTCTTACCTTTGATAGTAACTTTTCATTTGTATGGAGGTATTACATTACTTATGTTAATATTTGTATCAATAGCAGGTATACTATATAAATTCCAGGATGTACTACTTTACTTCCCTGAGCAGCCCTCTTCATCACGTCTTTATGTTCCTATGCCTACTGGTATACCACATGAAAACATCTTCATCAAAACCAAAGATGGAGTTCTTCTCAATCTTATTCTGCTGAGATATACTGGAGACAATGCAGCATATTCTCCTACTATCATTTATTTTCATGGAAATGCAGGCAACATTGGTCACAGGTTACCAAATGCTTTGCTGATGCTGGTAAACCTGAAAGTAAACTTATTGCTGGTTGATTATAGAGGTTATGGGAAAAGTGAAGGAGAAGCAAGTGAAGAAGGTCTCTACTTAGATTCTGAGGCTGTACTAGACTATGTGATGACTAGGTCTGATCTTGATAAAACAAAAATCTTTCTCTTTGGCCGTTCCTTAGGGGGAGCAGTGGCTGTTCACTTAGCTTCTGAAAATTCCCATAGAATTTCTGCCATAATGGTGGAGAACACGTTCCTTAGCATCCCACACATGGCCAGCACTTTGTTTTCTTTCTTTCCAATGAGGTATCTTCCTTTGTGGTGCTACAAAAATAAATTCCTGTCATACAGAAAAATCTCTCAGTGCAGAATGCCTTCTCTTTTCATCTCTGGGCTGTCTGACCAGTTAATTCCTCCAGTTATGATGAAGCAGCTTTACGAATTATCCCCGGCTCGGACTAAGAGATTGGCAATTTTTCCAGATGGAACTCATAATGACACTTGGCAGTGCCAGGGTTATTTCACTGCACTTGAACAGTTCATCAAAGAAGTTATAAAGAGTCATTCCCCTGAAGAAATGGCAAAAACATCGTCTAACGTAACAATAATATAATCGATATTCTTTTTTCTGATTAAATTGCACTGTACCTTGATTTGTGAAAAGTGGTAAAAGAATGTCCATTTTTAAATGTATATTATGTCTGTACTTGCCTAATGAGCAGAATTAAACTTGGAAAGGTCTAATACTTTATTATGACGTTCCAGGTAGTTTTTATATTTTGCAACATTGTAAGTGAGTGAACATTTCTACATGTCTTTCCCATACCTTTTTATATGTTTGTTCATATCTTCCATTTGTTCAGGATATACAATGGAAGCTATTACAATTTTGTTACTACATTAGTACAAATTACATTAGGTTGAGATAACAGGAGGCTCTTCAGTATTCTCTGCTCTGTGTATCGGCTGATTGGACAATCATGGTTAGCAAAATATGTTCTGTAACATTTCTAAGATTTACCTTAAGTATACCATGCATGGTAGTGTGTTATTCCTTGCGTTGTTATCGAAGATGAAGACTTTTAATGTGCTAAGTAATGTAAATAGCATTCATGATAGAGAAATAATTCAGGATCGTATATGCATAAGTATAATCTATTTTTATGATGATATATATTACAAATCGGGTCAAGAAGAAAAGCTACTTTTCCTATATTCATTTCAGTATTTCTATTTTAGTAGCATCTATAAAGTTATACCAGTTACACAGAGGCAGATAGTTTGTTCAGAATAGTTTGCATTCAGAAAAAGAAAACTGGCAAAAAAGGGATAAAATATACAATCCAGGTATGACTTGCTAAACTGACTGTTCCCACTTCTCCTTAACCATTGTTAGTTGAATGTGCTTCTGATTGACATTATATACAGCATCAGATCAGTTCAGGTATGGGTGCCTAGAGTGGAAGGAAAAATACTAGGGAGAGCAATGCTAGCTATGGAAGAAGTAGAAATATGCTTTTGGTTGACTTTTAAAAGTAAGCGAACTTAAAAATTACATCTGTGCCCTTCACCTCCATCTCTAAAAGAAGCTATATAAAGTACATTTTTAGTTTTAATTTACCATTATTACCCATACCATAGCAACAGTGTAAATAAGCATTGAACAAACCCTAGCTTGTTAAAGTCTAGAAAACAGACAGCTTTTATTTTTAATACTTGAGTCACTTGTTTTCCTAAATTATCTAAATGCTACCAGACAGTGTGCATGCAGATTGTATCCTCAACACAAATGTGAATTGCTTTAGCTATATTAAGAGTCAGTGCTAATAGTAACCACTCTTATTGTCAACAATATTGAATCATGAAGTGAGAGAGCCTGATTATGACCACAGAGTGTGAGGATCCTTACAAAACAAATGCACCAAAGCCATCTCTCCAGTTTGGTTAACTTTTACTAGTGCATATGTATAAATCCCTTACTTAGTTTAGCTGCAGCAAGTAATTAAATCAATTTGCTTGGTCAAAAATAGTTTAATGGAAGAAAAATATGTATGGAAAAAGGATTTTTTTTTTTTCATGCTAAAATACAATGGCTCATAAGGGTGAATTCTCTAAATTTAGCCTTTTTGTTATTACAGGTAAGCCCTCATTCAGAAAAGCACTTCATCACATGTTTAATTTTGTCCTAATTTAAGCCTGTGCTTAAATTCTGTTGACATCAGTAAATAAAGCTGCTTTCCTGAAAAGGTGCTCTATGACTAGAAGTACAAGTACCACACATGCTTGGATATATAATTAACAGAGGGGAAAAAATACTGACTGTAGAAGTAAAATATCTCTGTAATACAGAGTAGTGGTAGTGTTGGAGTGATGATCCAGGAAATATACATCATGCAGGGATAACACCCACAAAGATCCTTGCCCTTCTGTTCCAGAGTAACTTTCAGAAGTATTCCTTCCTGGGTTTTAAACAAAGGTGTGTGGTGTCTTATATTGTTGCCATCTACCTGGTAAGTATTTTTTTTTCTTCTGTAGTGATGCAGCCAAGAGCCCTTACAATTCCTTGAGTAACCATGAACATATTTATACATTTTCTTTGGCTGCAGTTTGATTTGGCTCTATTTTCTGACTTCCTTGTGGTATCCTGCTCTTTCAGTGTTGTGTGGCATGCCTTTTTTTCTCTTTCTCCTGTATTATGTAGAAATAGCAAACAGTTGCACAGAAAAAGGTTTTGATGCATCATAACATTCATTTTACTGGTGTATTCTAATAGTCACAACACATAGTTCTTACACCTTGTTGCTCTTCCCCCTGAACCATCTAGATTTGAACCTAAGTAAAGCCCAAGAGAAAGTAAAATGAATATATTGTAGCCACTTAAGTGGACAAGCATTGCTATCCTGCTTTTTAGCAGTAGAACTGACCATGCAGTTTATTATTCATGAAAAGGTATAAATTCAGCTCAGTAAATAGTTGTTTCAAGAGCTATTGTGATTTTCAGTTAAATGATTATGCTCAGCATAAAATATGGGTTTACAAGGCAGAAGCTGAACTCTAACATGAGACGGTTGGCTTTTGTTTTCTTCTTCCCCCTCAGTATAAACTGACGCTGCAAAGGGCTCTTTATGCTTTCGTTGTATGGGTAGTACCTAGATGGGCCTTTAATTGTCAGAGCAGTTTTTGTGCATAGGAGTTTGGTTGGGAGAAAGAAAACCAAGATTTATGACCATTTAGACCTGTTCATGCCATGCACTTTCTCTATACAATCCTTGGTCCCCAAGCCCTACCTTCTCACCTTAGTGTCTGTAGGATTTCCAGTAGTAAAACCGAAAGCCTGCATGTTGTTGTGAATATATAGGCATAAGAACATATCCTATATGCATAGGGTTATTACACTGAGGAGCAAGATACTCACCAGCACCACACACTAATTTTCCCTCCTTTGTTGTGTCTTAGAGGTGGCATTAGTGGTCGCATTGAACAGCATGGATGAAAAATTAAATTTTAGTAAGAGTGCAACCATAGGCTTTGAAATCTCTGGGAAGGGAGATGGAGAGCATATAAACCAGTGTTATTAATGTTTCTGTAACGTTGTAAATAGTATTTCTGTTGGTAGCACAGTGGGGAATTAGTCTTTTTTTTATTTTTGCCAGGAATCCTTTCCAGCTGGAACATCAGTCTGTGACAAGTGAAGGGTATTGTCTGCACATACACACTTTCAAACTTTACAGTAACAAGTTATTTACTAGTGACTTTCAAGTTTAAGCAGCAGCTATTATGGATAGTTGTTTAGAAGACTGAATAATATGTTAAAACTGCCAAGAGTCAGATTAATGGTTAGCTATGTTAATTGAAAAATGCAATAGGAATTAGACAGCTTAATAATCTGTGCCAGCTTTCATTTGTATAAAACAGTGGGACCCAACCTTTTTGGCTGGCATGTCTCTAGGTAAGCTCTACACTCCTCCCAAGTGCCATGCCACTCCCCTTCCCCCGCTTAGCCTGTTGTGCTGCTTTGTTTCCTGCCCTATTTGTCCCTGTGCTTGCTACCCCCTCTCTGATATGCCATATGCCACACACACAAGCTGCCTCATGCCATTTATGGCACTTGTGCTGCAGGGTGGCCACCATCGGATAGAATATACCATCTTAGGGAAAAATACAAAAGAGTATGTGTTTAACTATGAGAAGTATGAATTATGCGTATGTTTGAGAAGTGAGGACCATGATTACAGGATTTACACAGTCACTTTTGGGTTTAAAAGTAGGGATGGTGTCAGTCTTTTATAAAAGGTTTATGATAGATTTCAAATGAATTGGACAAAGTAGAATAACTGCTAATAGAGTCTTTGTGAAAAATTACCCAGTGCACAAGCACTTTTTCCTTTTTGCTCTAATCTGTGGAAACACTTATGACTGTCTACTGATCCATGTTTACACTTTCCCAGCCCCAAATTTTGAAACTGTGAAACACAAAAATAAGCTGGAATTTTAAATAAGGAAAAAACGACTAATGTAGCTGCCCTTATGTCCGTTCTCAGGTAAAATTATGAGTAATATAGCACAAATGTATTTGACACTTGATATTTGTGGACAATCTCCCAGTTGTAAAGGTAGATATATATTTAGCGGGATGAATTAATCTATATAGTATGAAATAATATGCATGTCAGCATCTCCTGGCTAATTAGTGATGTCAACCTTGGGTGCTCTGTGGTGACAAACCAGGCTGAATTTTTGAACCCCTCAAATCCCAAGACATGGCATTTGAAATTAGCAGAGATGTACCTATATCTCCATTCATATTTCACTTCACCACTTTTTTTTTTAATGTGCAACTTGTGCAAGAGGCACTTTTGCCAAAAATAATACCAGTGCCTCCTGCACATGGCAGGCTCAAACAAGGATTAGTATGTCCTGTTGACAGTAAGTTTTATAATATTGTCCAGTCTATATAGTTTACAATAGAACCATGCAGAAGTATAAAGTATATGCAAGAATCATATTCAGTATTTAAATAAAACACATATTTCAAATTCAGAATTAGTCTCAGAATGTTCAAGTGATGCATTTTCTTCTGTGTTTTTTTTTTTCTTTATTCAGTTCAAGTAGGAGTTTCTTTTAAAGAACTTTTAATTCTATATTTTGTAAACTAAGCATAAATGTTGCAGTATATGTGCTAACCATGGCAGTTTTTACGAACACTTTCATTCTATTCTGGTTTTTACAATACAATTGATTTTACAAAACACATTTTCTATTTTTATGTACTGACATATGCAATAAATTGATACATTAAAAGTGCTACTAATGTCTTGTTCCTATTTGTTTGACCTGTCTTCAGTATGAATGTAGTCTTCTGATTGTATGGTAACTGCTGTATGTTTAACAGGCAGAGATTTTGAAATGATTCACTGAATAAGTCAGTGTACCTAGAGGATAGAGGCTGCCCATGTTAGATGCCAGATTCTTGAAAAGCCTCTGTTACTTCAGAGGAAGATAGTAAATCAGTTACTAAATTATTGACATTGATTCCTGAACCTAATAACTTGGCCTCCCTCTCTGAAAGTAACAGTATTGAATCTAGACTTGGCCATCCATTGCACCTTATTACATTTGCAAAAAGATTCAGTGCAGGCATCTTCAACCCCCAGCACATATGCCAGACCATGGTATGAGGCCAGTTTGCTCAGCATGCCATAGCCAGCCCACTCTGGGCAGCTGGTGCCAGCCATAGAGTCTGGGCTGCTCACAGTCAGACAGTGGGGAGGTCCCAAGCCCTGCTGCAAGCAGCCTGGGCTCTATGGCTGACAGCAGCTGCCCAGAGCCCTGGCCAGCTATGGCAGGGAAATGGGAGGCTGCAAACAGCTGCACCAGGCTCCAGGACTCTTGGCTGAGTTCTGGGGCAGTGCAGCTGCACACAAACCTCATGGCAAACGGTAGGGAAGGGCTAGGGTTATGCTGCTCTAGGCCCCTCCCTCACCGTCAACCCAGTGTCACACGTGCACCCACCACCAGCCTGGAGCTGGTGCTGAGGCTCTGGAGCCTGATGCAACTGTTTGCAGCCTCGCAGCTGTCTGCCATAGCCAGCCTGAGCTCTAGGCAGCTGCAGCAGGCAGGCTGCAAATAGCTACCCGGCTCGAGGCTGGGGGAACTGCGCTTGTGATCTAAGTCACAGGGTAGGGAAGGGGCCGAGGCAGCGCAACCCTGGCCCGCTCCCTCACGGTTCACCCAGAGGCACGTGTGCAGCTGCTGCCAGCAATGAGGATCAGGCTGTGACCCCCTCCCCCCAGTCTGCCCCAGCATGCCAAATCGAGGCATGGGGTATGTTTGGTGTTCCAGCCAAAATGGTTATCAACCTCTGATTTAGGCCGTCTCCATCTTACCCAGAGGACTGAGACCTGTTGGAATACTTTGCTGCTTGAACTGGTTTGAAAATGAGGTGAAAATACAAAGCCAATGTAAAAACCTCTTAAGTCACCTTTGGAGTAAGCATCCTGAGACCAGTTAAAAATGTGTTAGTCATATACCTGGTCTTATCTAGGCTTTTCTTGTTCTTAATGTGTTCTCAGAACTATGATATTGTAGAGCAGAGAGTGGTAGTTTACCTTGCTTCAAGCTAACATGGCTAAGATGAACCTTAGGCATCTCTGTTCCAGTTCACCTATATGCTTTTGTGAACAAGAGCTCACTTCATCTTTTGTGTTTAAATCACTGTTTATTTTATAGCCTGCTCTGCATATATCCGTTCATAGTATCTTGCCCACGAAAGCTTATACATTTCTTATTCAATTAGCCTTTACTTAGCAGTTTACCTTTCTCTCAGTCTTCTTTGTATCAGGCTAGCCTCAAGGTACATCTCAAGGTACATCTGGCTGCCTATACTATCATTGGTAAGCCACTAAGTTCAGAAAAAGTGACTAACAGTTAATTTTGTTCATTGCAACTATTTAGTGATAGAGTTTTTTTTTCTTTTTTCTCTACACTTAATAAATTTGATGCTTTTCTCTCCTGATTCACAAAACTGGTCATAGTACTACTTTCACCCATTTCTCTTCATACCTAGAGAGAGTTCATCTAAATGTATGTACTATTAGCACAGAACAGTAAACTCCGGTGCATACTGTACCAGGAGTTTATTGCTCTTGGGCACCGTGTCTTCATGTGCATCTGGGACCGCAGCATGTTAAGCCGGGTCAGAGCAGCCCTGGCTGGCAGGGGACCCTGGGGATCAGCCTGCCAGCCCAAGGGCTGCTCCAACCTGGCTCAACGTGCTGCAGAGGGGTTTGCTGAGGCATGAGGGTGTTCCAGTGTAGGGCTAGCTGGCAGACAGCCCTTCACTGAAGCACTCTCATGCCCCAGCCAGCCCCATCAGTGTGTTCACATGTGTTGCTGTGCACTAAAGAATGCCGCAGCAGGACAATACTTGTATTTACAAGTACTAACCCTTGGCAGAGTTCATTAGTTTTCTGCGGTCTAATAGGACCTCATATGTAGACGCTGAGATGTTCAGGCAGCTCCACAGTAAATGTCTCATGTCGATGTGCTCACGGAGAACAAACTTGAAACCTGCTGTTGGAGCTTCCAAAATTCTCATCCGTTTAGTTCTAAGGTAAACAACTATAAAAGTAAAATGAAAGGATAAATGCAAAGAAGAGCTGTGTCACTTATAAAACTTTGTACCTGAATGCACAATACTGCTGTGAATGTTCCTCATGCACACAGGTAATGTAAATAGCTACTGCCCTGAAGAACTAGGTCTAATTTTTGAAAGGTAGTTAAATACACTTAATTACTAGACAATTGATTTTATCAAGTACAGAATAAAAGGCACTTGGATTGCTTGACATAAAAAACCTGGATGGAATGAAACTATACATCATAGTTCATAAAAGCCATTTACCGTAATATTTAAATACTGAATACTTTTAAAATATAAAAATAGTGGGATAGGTTGTAAAAGTTCTTATTAAATGTATACAAATGTGTGCTTTCAGTACTACTACACTAAATTATATATCGCACGCATGCAGTGTGTGTATACAATATATGTAGTGCAATGTGATAAACAGACCGATAAAATGTATTTATATATAGATGGCACAAATTAAGTCAACAGAAACATTAGATAAAAGGAATATAATATTTGCACTACATGAATTCGGAGGAGGCTGCACTATTGAGAAGTCAAAACAAGGGTGAGGAGCTGCCTGTCTGAATAAGGCATAGTCGGAAACCATGAGTTTGAGTATTTCTCAAAACCTTTTCTCTGTTCAGTAGAAAAACCTGTTGACAGTATCAATAATTGTGGTTATGTCTGTCTTGTGCATTCAAAATATCTGGGCATGTCATCTGGTTTGCTTTTTCAGGTAGTTTAATTATAACTAAAATGAAACAGCATTGATTAAACAGCGTAAGACTGGGATGTTTAATATTTGAAACTTGAAGTATTGTGTTGACAGTGTTACATACAGGTCATGAATATGTTGTCTGTCCCCCACCCCCCTTCAAGTATTTTATAACTACGCTAAAGCCCCTGGCAGGTGTGAAAATAAGGGCACAACTGGGATCTGAGGAATTTCATGCCCCATCCCAAACATCATGTGTCCTGCTATGCACATCTGATGCTTGGGATAAAGCATAACAATTCTTAATCCAAATCATGCAACTGCGAAGGCCATATTGGCACCTGAGGCACTGTCCAGCCTGATTCCAGGGATCAAGCACGGGGCAGCTCTATCCTGGATTAACACATATTGTAATATTTGCCAGGGCCGTAGGAGTGGCTTTTAATCAGGGGAAGGAAGCACTTTTTGGAGTTAGGGAATTCTAGGTCATGGAATTCATTGCAAATGAATGTTGAAAATATCTTTATCATTTTGTTTATGTTGAATATGGTTAAAAATGTAAATCCCAGTACCTTAAAAATTGGTACCTAGTCATAAGGACCAGGATTTTTAAGAGGTACTAATTGGTCTCCGATATTAATTATTCAGTGTGAGGAACTGTTTGAAGGGTTTTGTTTTCTCTCGAGTCTTCCTAAAAGACTCTTTAAACGTTTTAAGTTAGGAATCCCAAATAACTAGTTGCATCAGAAAATCTTGGAAATAGCTTCTTTTTTTTTTTTTCTTTGAATCTAATTTCATATGATATGGCAACATGATTATATGCCATTAGTAAATGGAAGTATAAAAATGTGTGTGCACACTGACATGGGAGAAGTTTACTTTTCTGTCAGCCTCAGGCTGTGCGTGGGTGTATGTCATGAGGTTTTTTGTGTATTTAGGCATTTTGGCACTTGTGTATTCATGTTTAGGATTTGCAGGCTTTCTTTTGAATAAAAACCCTAGTGTTACACCCCAAGAAAGTGCAAGCTTTCAAAAGTAGGAAGATAAATAATTTGTGCAATGACATCATTGCATTATGTTCAATGTCCTAGATAAATACTGCCTCTCAATTCAGGAAGCAGCAAAGGAACTAACTCCACCTGCTGTCTTGGACAGGCAAAGACTGTTTTATCTTCCAGCTCACTGTGCCAACCATTTACAAAATTTGAAAGTGAAAGGCAACACAGAGGCAGTCAACTTCTGCTCCACATCGACTCAGCAGCAGTGTATAGAAAGATCTGGCTCAGCAGCAGTGTATAGAAAGATCTGGCTGTGAGTATATAATGTTATGCCTTGGCACTACTGAGACCTATGCTCCCTGCTGCTAATGGGTTTGTATGAGTACTTTGGCCTATGAGATTGGGAGACCATCTGCTTCCAGATGGCACAGGAGGGCTTCAGGTTTATATCACGTTATCAACTCATTTTTAGCTCAGCAGTGCTGAAAGTCTAAGAGAAATGCAACCATATTTTTTTTTATGCTGTTGAGTATGAAACTACTCATAATTCAGGCCATGATAAGCTTTGTGTTGTCCAGCTCAAGCCAAATGGACTTAGGGGTTTCCTTTAAATGGAAACTTCCAAAATATAAATCTGCTCAAATGTCTCTGATTGTTTTACTTTCTGTTTGTAACCTGCTTCCCCTGTGCCCCTGCCTCCTGCCAATCCCCCTTCCTCCCCAGTTTTCAATATTACAGTCTTTTTCTAATGTCTCCTCTTTCTGTTCTATTCTCTGCCTTCTCTTTCAATCCATTCTAATAGCCACATTTACCAAGCATTCAATGGGCTAGTAGATGCAGGTTGTCCATCAATTTGCTTTGTATACTGGAGTGAATAACAAGGTATAGTCCTGCATTTGCAGGAGAAGAGGTTCTGAGAAAACTGCTACTGCAATCAGCCTGAATAGAACTAAGTGCTATGCCTTTTATGAAGGAGGTAAGTGGGATACTAGAATCTATGTTGGAAAGAAGGAAAAACAAAGGGGAATAGAATAGCATTACACAAAGTACAGCAGAGAAGCCAGGAAACCACATTTTACTGTCCAAAAAGAAATGCATATTCAGTATTGATCCTGATTTTTATAGAATTTGGTACAAAATTTCTTATCACTTTGAATTAGGAAGTTGTATGCTCTTTTTGAACCTGGCTATGTTATGAGTTCTTTTTTGCTATATTACTCTCTCTAAATGCTACCAAAATGGGTGGCTCCTTTACACTTCTTATTCTTCAGTTATCTACAATGTACTGTGCCTAGTCCTGTGTCAAAAGTATTGGAGAGGCAGGGTGAAAAAGATATAATTTATATATGTGTATTAACCTGATAATTTAAATAAAAAATTAAAATATATATTTTTATTTTAAACAAATACTATATTACATGCTTTTGCCGAAAACATATGGGCAGCACTCCACTCACTGCCAGCATTAAGGTTATTGATTTAAAAAATGAACATATGCAAAATGCACAGCCAAGATGGCTCTATTTGGAGTTTCATCGTTATGCCAGGTCCTGCGTGAGTTGGGGACTTCCTGAATTGTGTATCATGTGGGCAGTTGCTAATGATTGAAGGTGCTATGAATCACCTTAGCAGAAATGTGCACTTTGTCTCAGAATACTCTGCATATGCCTCTTAAGTAGGAGCAAAGCAAATATAACCTCTTTTCTTTATGGGAAACGAATGTATCAGATATGGACAGAAGCTGATAGCCCACTTTGGAAATAGAGGCATCCCAAGAGAGTACTTGGAATAACCTATTTGGTAAGATGAATACTCACTTTTCTAATCCCTCCCCTGGTATCTCTGCTGCTTTGTGCCATCTTGTGCACCCAGGTAGGCCAGGCTGGCTTTACACCCTTATAGAGGAACCCATGCTGTATTGTATTACTTAATGTCTATTAATCCTTCTACTTATGGAGTACAACTGTAGCCTGGCTTGGACTTAAGTGAATGCCTAATCTACATAATAGCGTTCACATGTCGTCCCCCGTCCCCCCCCCGCTTTTTTAAATAAATATTTTTCAAATTTGTTTTTAAACTCTTGGGGCGCATCCAGGTGAGTGCACACGTGCATCTTGTAGCGTCTCAAACTCCTTTGAAATGCTGCAAGAGGCATGTGCGGGAACAAGAAAACATTCCCTGTGCTGCAAATTTGCAGCGCAGGGGCAAAATTAGACCCCTGGATATCCAGGGGTCAAAAAAACCTGCAGCGGAACAAAGTGGGGCAGGGCATGGTCCTGGGCTGTACCCTGAGGCAACTGAAGGCTGGGTCCTACACAGAGATGCTCTGTTAGCAGCCAGAACATCTCTATGGCTGGCCCTCACCCTGGTGCTGAAGCACGCTGCCTGCCCATGCTGGGGTGGAGGGGCAGGCATCAGGGGCCTGGGGGTGCAAGCAGGGGATGGGGCCAGGCCATGCGGGGGTTTTGGGGGAGCAGGTGGGGCTGGGTGGGGCAGCCATTGGGGGGCTGCAGGCAACTGGGGGGGATGGGGCCAGGAGGGGGTGGGGTGTGGGGCAAGTGGGGATGGGGCCAGGTGGAGCAGCAATCCAAGGGGCTGGGGGAGCAACTGGGGGGTGGGGCATGTGGGCCCTGCAGGGGAAGTAGCCGCTGCAGGAGCCATTTGGCCCCTGTGGGGGGACTGTGGCCCCTGTGGGGGGCAACAAAACATATAGGTATTTACGGAACAAAGTGGGGCAGGGCATGGTCCTGGGCTGTACCCTGAGGCAACTGAAGGCTGGGTCCTACACAGAGATGCTCTGTTAGCAGCCAGAACATCTCTATGGCTGGCCCTCACCCTGGTGCTGAAGCACGCTGCCTGCCCATGCTGGGGTGGAGGGGCAGGCATCAGGGGCCTGGGGGTGCAAGCAGGGGATGGGGCCAGGCCATGCGGGGGTTTTGGGGGAGCAGGTGGGGCTGGGTGGGGCAACAAAACATATAGGTATTTAGAATTCATTTTATTCTGATGATAGAGACACTGGTAAGCTTCCAAATTGCTTTAACACTTTAGATATATCAATAAAACATTGCCCAACTGATCTCTGTCTCTCACTCTATATAGTTGTCGTTTGTTTTAATTGTGGAGGAACATGGATTTCAGGGTATTTTACAGAGTGACTTTGGGATTTTTTTATCAGGGATTTTTCAGTTTCCCAATAGGGAACACCAGAATTCCTGCTAGGGAGGGCAGTGGCAGGACCCTACCTGCTCAGAGCTGAAACCTTGGACCCAGATGGAGGTAGCTGACCTCCTGGCCATTTGGGGTCAGAAGGATATGCTTTGACAGTTCAGAGCAGGCCACCATGCTGGGAACATCTTCCAGGTGATACATGCCCAGATGGCCAGGTAGAGGGCACACATGGTAGTAGTGCCGCGCAAAGGCCATCCCTGCAGCCACAGCCCACTGGCAGCTGGCCCAGAGGCACAACTGCCCCGACTTGGTGTGA
>NW_005843191.1:76590-104589 GCF_000455745.1 Alligator sinensis
AGGTCACAGCCAGGCAGCAGCCCCCACTGCCAGACTGCTGCAGTGAGTAGAGGGGGCAGGGAACTCTCAGGGCTGCTCCAGCAGTCCAGCTGGTACAAGGGATAGTGTCCACAGGTACCAATTGGCTGGGCCCCAGAAGCCCCTGAGAGGGAGGAGCCCTGAGCTACTTGTCAGGGCAGGTTTTTGTACTGATGGGAACAGCACAGGTGCTGGCCCTGGCTGCAAATCCAGGAGAAGCCAGGCAGGGTTATTTTGCCCCAAGTGGCACAACTTACCCCACACCAAAGTGCATGTCCGGGCATGTGCGCTGAGGCAAAAATCCCTGGCTCAAATTTGTACCGCTTCTATCTGAGCTGCTGCAAGCGCATGTGCTTGCATGTGTGAATGCGCCCTTAGATTGTTATCCCTGAGCCATCTTTCAAATGCATGAGTCATCTCACCCTCTTATTCAAGATTCATGTTAAAACAAGTATATCTCATAATGAAGTTTCCTACAGAGAGAGAATGCTTTTGTGGTGACGGCACTGTACTGGAACTCAGCATATTTTGGTTTCAGTTCCTGATTTGACCACAGCCTTTCTGTGTTGACCGTGGGCAAGCTTTTTTTTCATGAAATGAAATTTTCAGTTAAATATCCCAGAAAATTTTAGCTACTTATTAGTAATTTTGGATTACTCCTTACAACCCCCTCCCCCATCGCTTCGGGCCCAACCCCATTCCCCCCGGCGGTTCAGGTCCAGGCCCAGTCTCCCCCTTGCCACCATGGTCCCAACCCCATTTCCCACCCCACCTTGTGCCGCCTCCAAGGAGCCTCCATCCCCACTGTCATGGCAGTGTTCCACCACATGTGTCTCTGTGCAGAGCACTCTGATTGGTTGTTTCAGTAAGCATTGTGATTGGCTGCCAAGACAACCAATCAGAGTGCAAATAAAGTGTTAGAGACAGACAGACAAAGGTTTTTATATAGAATTTTATACAGTTTCTTGTAGCACCCACATCATAGCATCTGAGCACCTTGCACTAGTATATTAATATGCTTAACATCAGTTATGAATAGCTTGTTCTTTTTTTATCATGTACACTTAGAATGTTTTTATGCAGCAGTGTTGGAGAATGCAAAGTCAAGGTCAGAGGAGAAAAAAAGCACACTTCACATACCAGTGGAAGGTAGTGAGATTACTACCCACAGGTGTTCGTTATAGTCTTGGATCCACCCCAGAGAAAGCCTTGTGACAGAAAGTTCTACTAAACTGCTAACTGCAATCCTCATTCCTGAGTCTTACGCCTAGACCTTCAGCTAGATAATTGAGGACCTTGAAAATTGACTGATATAAAATTGTTATAAAATGAAGCAGGTAGATTTACATTTATTTCCTATGTTTGGAATTAGCTGCTCTATGTTCTTTTCTCAGTCATTGGTATAATCCCTTGTCCAAATGCTTGAACTCTTATCATAGAATAAAAAAATGAATTCAATAAATTGTACTAAGTTATTCTCTCTCAAGTTGTTAGAAATAAAGTTGTTAAAAATACCTGCAGCTTTCTACTATTGAACTTTTTACCTTCCTGTGAGCCTGCAACTTTCTATCATTGATGAGATGGCAACACTGCCATTTCACTTGGGAAACTTTTTGTCTTGTAGCCTTTCTTCCCTACCCTCCTGATGATAAGAATTATCTCATTTGCCTAGATGTATTTCCACTCTTAGAAAAATAACAGATTTCTTTGTTTAAAGATTATACTATATCAGTTAGTATCAGAAAGAATATGCCACCCTACCAGTAAGCCTTTCATTTCTTCTGCCCTGTTAGATAAGCTTCAGGATACAACTGGTATCAGTTGTGTCTGAATATAAAGGCAGTGGCAAGTTGCCATAAAAATTAATAGTTGAAAGAAAAATGAGGAAGGTAGATTAAGCAAGCAGTCTGATGGCAAATATGAATTGCCAAAATGCAGAGCAGAAAGGAGAAAACTAAGGGGAGACTGGATCTTAGACAGACACTCACCCTGTTCATTAAACTTTAATGTTTGTATCAACAGCTTCATATGACAGGAAATGATCTGGCCGTTTTGGTCACTTATTCTGGATGCCCTTAGTTTCACAGTGCAACTGACAAAATGGATTATACCTCTGAAGAAGCTGCAACTGAATATTCCCTCTGACTTTAGTAAGGAAAGTGCAAGGATGAAATCTGTGGACTATTTGCACACCGTCCAACAGAAGGATACCACCTCCTCTCCTCCTGCCCCCCATGCTGTTGGGTTGAGCAACAAGGGACTTTTCTCTGTCGTATTCCTGTGGCTTGCAATGCTCCTGTCCTCTTGTCTTGCAGCAGTGTCTCTTTACCATGTTATCACACTGAAAGCAGAATTAGCAACTCTCCGCAGCGAGCTGATCTACAAGGTTCAGTCTAGATCACCACTACCCCAGCCACTGGTATCTCTGGACAAGCATAAAGTGGATATCCCTACTTTCTCCTCCTTGCAGATAGCAGCAAGTACCAAGCAGGTGAGTTTCAGTGGCCTCTCAGACCTGTTATTGACTGCCAGGAAGAGGAGGGGGTAAGCATTCTGGACTGTTTCCATTGCTATAGTTTTGCTTGTCATCATCAGGAAAACAGGCTGCCTGCTTCTGAGGCAGGTGAAGGTGACCCAAAGAAAGGCTGGAATGAAGGTAGAAGCAGGGAGAGACGGTCACTTCAACCCACAGAAGAAACAGGTATGGAGCAAGGGGGGAGTGGTATTGCTGGAGAAAAGAGGTCTGGGTACTACAGAAATGTAGGGGATTTAGCATGGGATTCCAGGAAAGCCACACAGCTCAATTCTTACTCTTTGCTGCAAGCAGGCTTTTGCAGACACCTGAATCCCTTCTGTTTTATACCAGTATAGCAAAGAGTTTTAGCATTGGAGGTATTCCAGGAATGGAATACTGGTTTCTTTTCCCCTAATCCCACCCAGTGCATGGTATTTACCTATGCATGCTTTCTGAATGTTTGACTTGTTTGAATTTGCATCCCAACCTAGTTCTCATAAAAGAAGCAGTCTAGAATGAAATAAACTGGAGCAGTGAATTTCAACAACTCTGAACTGTTTTATAGCAGTCAAACTCCATGGTTCATAATTTAAGCTATCATCCTGATGCTGTCACTTTGGTCCAAAGTGGGGAAAAGGAATGTTTATTTCCAAAGAATATAAATGTCCTTTTTCTGGGAAAATCCCTTTCTTATGAAAACGAGAACTGCCAGGAGCTTCATAGCTTTGTTTCGGGAAATATGACATTTCAAAGAGAACATTAATTTGTATTCATCTACAGACGCAATAAAATGATTCCAGCAGATTAGTCATTCATGGCAGTATGTTTACCTTAAAGAGAGAAATACTTTTTTGTGTTAAGACAACGATGACTTATATTAGTTGCTTTAGTTATATTATGTAAGAATTCTCTCTCATGACTGAACTCTTGGGTTTTAATTTTTTTTAAAGTTGAAAATAAAGCTTTAAAAAACCTTTTTCATTGTATTGCAATAAAATGCCAAATTTCTTTATTTATTTGTTCCCTCTGTGGATTTAAGACATTAGCCTTATTATCCTTCAAAGTCTATTGATGCCCATGGAATAAAGTGGAATAGATCTATTGTTCTCAGAGCGTGAATTTTTTAAAATTAAAATACTGAAAACAATTACATTTCACAATTAAAGGAGCTTCTAAATTGGTAAAAACCTCAAAAGGATTCTGTTATATCTGTTTGGCTTAGCTTAATTAATTAAATGATTTAGTTAAATTGGAGCAGTTGATGTTTTTCAATCCTAAATCAGATTTTACTATAACAACCAAGGGCATTTTTAAGCAGTCACCTTCCAGCAACACAAACTTCTTATTTAATAGACTAAACTGCAATGTACTGTCTAGTTAGTAACTGACCTCAGAAAGAAGAACCCCGCAAAGGACATGATACAGAACCCCATTGCATTAAGTGGAATTCTTCCATTCACTTGAATTTGGACAAGGCTGGTAATTTAAAACAAACTGCATATACAGCATTGAAGATGACAAGTCTTCAGCTATTCCAGTCAGGCAGCCCAAACAGCTTTTTATGTTATGGTACCAAGGTCATTATCAAGCCTTTTGTTTTGTGTTTTATTTAAACTAAAAGGAATTCCAAGTAATCTTCTATGCCTACTAGTAAAAGTGAGGAAACATGATCTTTAACGCACATTATGGAACCTAATGCTCTATAGGTTTTTCAGCTTTTCACATATCTATGTGGGCATTTATCAATTTCTTTTTAGCATTAACTCCTAGAAGAAGGTTTCAGATTGGATGAAAGGGAAAACTTCTTCACAGTTTGTGTGAGTGGACTCTGGAATAGACTTCGGGGCGGGGGAAGGAGAGGGGGCGGGGTGCAGGCACCTACCCTGGAGATCTTCAAAAGCAGACTGGACCACACATCTGGCTGGGGTTATTTGACCTCAGCAGTCTTTTCTGCCAAAAGCAGGGGGGTTGGACCTGATGATCTCATGAGGTCCCTTCCAGCCCTGAATTTCTGTGCATCTGTAAAATTTATGTGAATTAGTTAGGCAAGACCATTGTATTAAGCATACCCTTTACTTGGCTCCCTTTGCAGTCAAAATCAGGTTGTTTCTCATCCAGATGACCACTTGGAAACATCTGCAGTTTATTGCATGATGATTCACATAGTTTAAATTAAAACAAATTTCAATTGGCTTGGCATGGAAATAGAGAGAAACACACAAAATAACAGGATTTAAAACGAAAACCACAGTGAGTCAGTGGATTGCTATGAACTGACAACTTTATGAGGCCCAACAATTTGGGTTACAGAGAATTAGTTAATGAGGTTAAAATCCTTAAGATTAGGATCCGAGTCACAGAAGGACCTTTATATCATGAATGCTCCACATGAAGTGACATCAGCGTGTGTCTGTTTGCTTAATAGCTGTATTTTCCAGGATTAGACTTTCGACACTGATTTTTGTGAGCCCTGGCTGATCTATTTGTCTTATAACAGAGAGACTGGAGTAGCCAGGAAGGTTGGTAGTGTTTGTGGTCCTGAATCTTTTCTTATATGTAGTTGTGGAAATGGAAATAACCATTGTGGTTTCAATTGTTGACACTCCTCAAGTATTACCACACCATCACAATCATTGCAGGCTCTGAAACATCCAGCTTATTCCATTTCATTAACTTTAAAACAATCAGCTTAAGTTTCTTGCTAGACCAAAATTTTAAACTAATTTCTGATGATCTGAATTATACTTGTTAGATTACTGATTGTATTTCACTGAAAAGGTCATGGGGTTAAAATATTTCATATTTAAAGTGTGTGTGTGTGTGTGTGTGTAGGTACACACATACACATGCATATATATATATTTTAAATGAAGTAAGTAATTTATATTTATTAATATTAATAAATTAATATACTTTATTAATTTATATCTGACTTTTCTAGTGAATATATAAGAGATTGTCCTTTTTTGCTTTGTATATGAAGAGTCCTCTTTTGATTATTTTTATCTAGTTAAAACATGGAAGAAAAATCCCCAAACATATGTGCATTTTTTTTTTGAATCTATAGACCCAAACCAGTGTATCAGCATGGAGCCCCTGCTTCTTTTCATTTGCTGTTAAGTCCTGCATGTCGAAGTGGCCTCACAATAGAACTTTGTTTCAATGAAGACTAGAGCAAAAATAATTGTTGCAATTATTTTCTTTGTTTTAAAATGTATTTCTTCAGGATGTGCATATGTCCACATGATTATATATAAATCAATCAAACATCAGAGCTAATACAATCTGTATTTTATGAAAGTTAATATCTTAGAAAATTGAAAAGATGAAGTTTCTATTCCACATATAACTGATTATATGGTTATCAGTGAAAACCAGAGTTCTTTCTGCATTGAGTAGGAGTTTAATAGACCTAAAGAAGGTACATATGATTAACGCCAAGGCAAATATATCTGTCATAAGTGGTTTGATGATCTATCTAAGAGCAGGGATTCTTTTTTTAATTCTCTTGGTAGAGGGAAACTTAGGATCCATAGCAGAACTAAAACCAATCCTGTATATACATCAGAGTTGCATTTGATCCTTTTGTTGCTAGTGTGCTTTCTCCATGAGAGCTATGCACTCTGATGTCCAAAAACAAAAACGTCACCTAAGACAAATACGGTTTTGTGTGCTGAAGTTTTATCCCCAGGTGCATTATAGACCTGATTCAGATACTATTGGTACAAAACAAAAATAACTTTGTTTCAAGTTAAAGGACATCAACATTACCACCCTTACAATTTTAAACTTTGGTAAAGTTTTGTTTGTGGTTGTTCCAGAGGTGAAACGGGGGACATTTACTTTGATGTACTAAGAAATCTCAAAGCACTCAGTCCAATTCCCTTGACAAAGACTTAGCTTTCCTTTAAACAAAAAGAATTCTAAATAGTTCATGGATCAGAATGACAGACTTACTTGTCATGCAAGACAGCAGCTTTTCATTAGGAACTCTTCAGCCACACTTCTGCAGATACCTGTGTCTAGACAAAATACAGAGCATTATGCAAACATGAAACCTAGCTGGAGCTAGTGTTCAAACTGTTCATCTCTTCAGTTCCCCAGATCAGGAGTTAATAACCCATAGCCTTTAGGCCAGATTGGCCCACAGAGCCACTACACATGGGGCTTTGGCAGTAGAAGGCTTTGACGTTCAACCGGGGCTTCTTCCATGCCACAGTGGGGAAAAGCAGCAATAGCAGCAGATGGGTCCTAGCACCAGCACTATACCTAGACTCCTGGCGGCCCCAGGTGAACTTCTAGTATCGGATCCCCCTTCATCAGAGATAATGATAATAATGATAATAAGACAACGGGGGAAAATTACCATTTTCGGGCCCCTTTTCTGTCTGGGCCCTGGGCGGCCGCCTGATTTGCCTATGTCTGTACTGGGTCTGCCTAGCACCCAGCTGCCTCTTACCTACATTAGGTCATTCTAAGCTGTGGCCTGAAAAGTTGCCAAACACTGCTCTAGATAGTTGTTTCAATTTACTCAGCATCTATTACTGGTAGCACATTAAATACAACAACATAGAGCATTCACTTTTCACTTTGTAGTAATTTTTGGGAAAAAACCCAAACACTTATGACTGAAGTGTATACAATAAAACCCCTTGAATCAGGGAGAAAGGCCCCTTAGTGTTTCTGCTGGTTTAAGGTAAAAGCTACAGCATAAAATACCCTTAACATATTTTTAAAATACTTCTTTTAATGTTTAAAGAGGGGAACATGGCAGTTCTCAAAAAGAAAAATCCATTTCTGGAAAAGAAAAGTGATGTTGTTTGTTATTGTTTCTGCTGACAGCAGAGTAACTCAAAGAGGAAGCTGCCCATCCTAAACAGAAGGACAAGGAGTGACTTAATCAAGCATATGCCGTTTAGTATAAAAGAGTCAATTTACTACATGAATGAATTAATACTGTTGCATATTATGTGAAATACCAAGCACTCAAAACACTTACACAAAAATAAACCCTCTTTTATTACAATAATGCTAATACTCTACAATTACCATAGGTACTAAATGGCTGAATCATGCTAAAACTTCCAGTTGTAGTTCATCACACAATGTGGGCCAGTTTAAGATCAAAACAATTCAACAAATATTTTGCAGACATTAAGCAGATCTGAGTCATATCCTGTAAATGTGACCACCATCTTTTTTTACATGACCTAGGCTTTCCTTACTAGTTTATTTAACTTAAGGATTTATAGGACATCACTTAATAAGTGCCTGATTATTTAACTAGTCATAGAAAGGCAAAGCCAAGACTAAAAATGATACTTCAGCTACTCTGTGAATGAAAAATAAAGCAGCTAATGCCATAAAAAATACATGGGAATACATAGAGAAATGTGTATGACTGTATAAGTTTCAGGAAGTCCAGGGAGATTAGACAAAAACAAGGAATGAAGGGCTCAGGAAGCTTTTAAGTGGAACATTTCTCCAGAGATAGAGGGTTCTACAGCTGATATTTGCAAACTTGAGTGCCTGAAGGCATTCCTAAATTTATAATTAGGACCTAAATAAGTGTGTGTGTGTGGGGGGGGGGGGTCCAACAAACTTTAGCCTTCTTTTATTTCAACAAGAATTGTGAGTGTTTTGCATCTTGGACCACCTTTAATCAGCCCCTCAGACAATATTTAGGCACTTGACTTTATGCATGCATTTGTGAACATTTCTTTAAACAAATAATACTAGACTGTAAAGTTCTGTCAGTAGTTGTTAGAGTGGTTATGCAAACTGGGTTATATAAAGTTAGCAGAGAGAGGACCTGATAATTATAAAATCATAGGAAATAGGGATTAAAGGAATATAGGAGAAAATAGGCTAGATCATCCAATCCATCCCCCTGTTCTAAGATGAAATCATTTTTACCTAAACCATTGCTGACTGGGGGTTGTCTAAGCTGTTCTCAAAAATTTCCAGTGAAGATTTCAGTCATTATTGTCAATCTATTCTACTGCTTAACTAACCTAAAATTAAATTCCTGATCTCACTACCACCCACCTCCAGTTTCTAACCTAAATTTTCCTTGTTGCAATTTAAACTGACAATTTTTTGTCTTACCCTGGAGTGGAAATGGAGAACAGTTTATTACCTTCCTCTTTGCAGAAACCTTCTATACACTTGAGAACTGTTACTATGTCTGCCCTCAGTGTTTTCTCTAGACTAAACAGATCCATTTATTTCAATCTTTCTTCATGGTTCAGTCTTTCTAGTAGGGCTATACGAAGCTTCAGGTGCTGGCTCAATTCAGAGGAGATTCAGCCCCATTCGTTGCCCGAATCTCTGAATTCGAATCAAATCAGGAGACCAATAAAAAGGTCCAAATCGATTTGAAGCCTCTGAATTGATTCAGAAAAGATTTGAAAAAAGGTTCGGCAATTTGTGCAGTCCACGCTCCCCACCACAGGGAGCTGGACCTGGACTCTGTGCCAGTGGAGTGGGGGGGCTGGAGGAAGGAGGGGGGACCTTCTAGGCCCTATCCTTTGCCTGCTCCCCCAGGCCCTCTGAGCACCACCACCTCCGCCCACACTCTCAGCCCCGTCAATGGCTGCCCTGCCCTGCCCCAGCATCCCGGCTCATAAAAAAAGAAAAAAAGAAAAAAATGCCCCACACTCACCGGCTGATGCAGTGGCCATCAGGGCTTCTGGGGGCTTGTGGCAGAGCTCCCCATACAGTGCAAGGCAGTGGGGGACAGCAGGGATTGCCTCCCTGCCTGGCAGGAGCCGGTGAGTGCAGAGCATTTTTAAGAGCTGGGATGCTGGGGCTAGGCAAGGCAGCCATTGATGGGGTTGGGAGAGTGGGCAGAGGGTGGCCCTGTTTGATTCAGAGATTTGGCCAATTCGGCGGCAGCCAAATATCTGAATCAGATTCAGCTGAATCTATTTGGGACAGTGATTCGAATCACCAAATCGGATCACTGTCCCCTGAATCAGCCAAATCCGAATCCAAAGTGAATACTAGCCACTTCGCACAGGTCTACTTTCTAGACCTCTGACCTTTTTGTTGCTCTCCTTTGTACTGTCTCTAATTGGACTACATCTTTCATGAAGTGTGATGCCCAAAATGGGACATATTACTTCAGTTGAAACTTGATTAGTGTTGCATAGAATAGAAGGATTACTTCATGTGTCCTGCACACAACATTTGTGTTTCTACATTCCAGTCTGATATTTTCCTTTTTGGTGAAAACACAACAATTTTTACTCACATTCCTTTATGATCTACTATTATCCTCCAATCCTTTTCTGCACACCTGCTACCTAGCCACTTGTTCTCCCTTGATATTTCTGCAGTTGATTATTCCTATTCTATTTAGTTAAAATACTAGCTTTGCATTTGTCTTTATGGAACTGTATTCTATTTATTTCACACAATTTCTTTAATTTGTTGAAGTCATTTTGAAGTGTAGTCCTGTCCTCCAAAGTGTGTGCAACTCCTCCCAGCTTGATATAATCTCTACATTGTATAAATATATTCTTTATTGCCTCAGCCAAGTCATTACAATTCCAAGCAGCATCAGATCCACAGCATATCCCTGGGGAACCACTTGATAGACCCTTCCTGTATTTCTGACTAACCATGGCTGTGTAGAGAAATCCCATGTGTAGAACTATAGAGCCAGAGCAACAGCCTGTACCAGCGGCAAGACCTCAGTAGATGCTTTGAAAATAAGCTTGCATTGCTCAGTTGTGAAGGTCAACACCCTTTTAGTTCTGTCTGTGTTTGCACATGCATCTGGAGTCACTAACTTCTTCAGAATTAGCTGTTGAGCTCAGGGAAGAAGTTATACTCAGCAACTTGACTTTCTATTCTTTCATTGTGCCCTGGGGGAGTGTAAGTTGGAAAAAAAAATTATCATTGCAAGAGGAGGAGTTTTCTCCTATGTAAGGCTAGCTAATTTTTACTGCCCCAAGGACAATTAGCACTATACAACTAACTAGTCATCCCGATGGTATTTAGACTTTTTTCTTCAGTAACTGTTATAATGCATTTTTAGATTATCTTAAATCATTGTTATATAGTTGTACCACTATTAACCGTATTATTTATCATTTATTAATGTGAACTGCACATTTAAAACTCAAATCTGAATATTTTTCAGATATCTTGGTTGTTCAGTCCAGAAATGTTGACTCCTTCAAATCCGTTGTTCATAGTATTCATTCTAGTATATGTTTGTATGGTTGGTGTTGCATTAACTAAGGCCTGTTTTGTTTTGTTTTTTCTTGAAATCATATAACTGTCACTAAATGTTGCAGAGAAATCAATGTTGCAGAGGAGCCAGGCTGAATTCCCCAGCTAGATTCTTTACTTTTTTTTTAAGAATCAGTCATTTAATTTGTTTTGGGTCTGATTCAAAAAAGTACTTAAGCATGATGTTTTCATAGCTTTAGGCATAAGTATTCCCATTGAAGTCATAATAATATACTTTGTTACACTGGGACTTGGATGAGGATTATCTATACATTTTGGGGAATTATTAAATGAACTCCAAACAAATATGCTGCTGTTGATAGCCCCATACAGATTTTGGCTACTTGGATATACCTGTGACTATTTTGTGGTTTTAAATAAGAGGATCATTTTGTTAATGAGCATTTGCTCTTGTAACAGCAAACAAAACTGCAACATTTTATTTTCCTTCCTGTAAAATAAAATTGAATATATACTTTTAAAACGTGGTTTCTGTCCAGTGGCACTAATGGATAGGTGCATGTATAGCTTTATTTAGTGGTTGCAAATAGAACCGCAGTTATGTATAATATCTGATCATAGGCCGCTTGTTACAGGAAAGCTTTTCAGAAAATGTCAGATCTTTAAGCTATTACTGTTCAATAAGTACATAGCAGGGCCTGCAAATAATATATAGTTTTGTGACTATGTTAATAATAAACAAGGCCAGGTTTTTGGTGTTAAAGTCAGTGGACTTAGTTTCATACTAGCTGAATATCAGGCTAGGAGGGTTTTAGTTGAAAAGAGACATAATGATAAATCACAGAAGTAGCAGTGACAAGCAGGATTGTGCATAAGACTCCAGATCTCGTCTTTGTTCCTTTAATTGAATTGTAGAGGCTTCTTTTCTTTTCCTACTTCTTCGTAACCAGTGAACACTTAATACAGTTAAATAAAAAAAAGCACTATTATTGATGACAATGAATTAACATTTTTAGGGGCAGATATTACCTGTTTTTCCCAGTTTACCAGCTGTGCAACTCTAGGAATTTTATTTCACTCAACCCAAAGGCTTCTCTTTTTGGTAAGCTACTTGCCATACCAGTGTGAGGGAAGAAGTGAATAGAAGAGTGTTCTGTGTTTTGTTTTTCTGTTTTCTTGTATCAGAGATTTAGAGTTCTTTAGATTCTTTCTTTAGAAGTTTTCTGGTTCTTATGCCATAGGAATTATTGACAGATTCAGGGCTGCATTTTGTCACAATAAATAATGTCTCACCCTGCCAGTGGCCCATTGGCGTGAATGGGATTACTTAAAGAGTGAGGCAGTCTTCACTGTGAGTTAGGTTGGCAAACTCTGTCCCATAGTGTTTCTGAAGGGATTCAGCAATCAAAGTCAAGATTGTCTTTTCATCCTACCTAGTAAATTATTAAATTGCCAGGCACATCTACTTTCTGGATTAATAAATAATGTCTCCCCCTGCCAGTGGCCCATTGGCGTGAATGGGATTACTTAAAGAGTGAGGCAGTCTTCACTGTGAGTTAGGTTGGCAAACTCTGTCCCATAGTGTTTCTGAAGGGATTCAGCAATCAAAGTCAAGATTGTCTTTTCATCCTACCTAGTAAATTATTAAATTGCCAGGCACATCTACTTTCTGGATAATACTGTAGATGCTTTTATTCAATGCCTTTCACTCTCAAAAGGAATTCTGGGGCTTAAGCCTTATCTGCAATTTCTGTTGAAATGAATATAACTTTATAGGTTCTGTTTTGACCTTTCTTATGATTCCTGACACTTACTTCTCTGACCTATTTTTTTTTAATGTGACTTAAACAATTTTAAAGAGATCCACCATTTTTAAATTAAATAGATTTTGTGACTAAAGACAAAATTCACACTGGTCCCTGATTTAGGCTTTAACATACCTGACAGTGTCAGGAGGGTGATGCAAAGAAATACGTACTGTTTCCTTTACAGGAGATGGGGAAATACCGGCACTGTCAAAGAACCCAAACGTTGAGCCAGGAAGCTAATTAGAATTTTAGCCAATAGGAAACAAAGGGTATACTCCTGCCCTTCTTTGGATTAAGATGCTTGAATCAGAGCTATCCACTTGGGATTCAAAGTGAAAAGATCGCTCTCGAGGGTGACACTCCCTCTGCCTGAAGATGGGTTTTTATACCCAAAAGCTTGCAAAGAAGAATTTTTCCAACTATTTTAGTTGGTCTAAGAAAAGAAATCAGATTTACCCAAATAATCTTGTCTGGTCTTGAGGGTAGACACTTACTTGGCAAAGCAATGGTGGTATGCCTTTTCCCCCTTTTGTACATCAGCCTATTGATTTGAGCACTCATCTAGGAGGTTATGGATTTTCCTGACCCTAAGGGGATTCAAACTCACCATCCTCACTTCCTAGAGGAGTACTATTACCACCAGATTATGGAATAGTCCAGGAAGTGTTAGTGTATTCAGCCGAGGTAGAGTGGAGGGGAGTCTGGAGCTCTGGTCCTTACTTCCAGGGTTATTTCTGAATTTTAGTCCAGCTCTCCTTGTCCTGGCAGGGTAGTCGAACTGCCACTGTATTCCAAGGGTAGAACAGACACCTGTTTTATCCTGGCTCTGATTGTCCTGGGCATCAAAACAGGTGCAAGGCAATAATCTACATGGACAGCTTGCATGGCAATTAACTAGAATTAGCCACAGTTGTCCCAGGGACAAGTGTCATTTCAGATGCTTCACAGAGACAATAGCTTTGGAAATCTGTAGGATCTCAGGATAAAAGACGTTGGGAGAGAAATCCAACATCTGTTATTAGCCTAAGGCTCTTTCTTGCTTGCTCTCCTTCTGGCCCCATGACTCTTAGCTACACTGTAGGTCAGTGTCAGCTGGAGTGGAAGATGCCACAACACAGGTTGTTTTATCACCTGGAGGATAAGGCTTTTTTTTCTGAAGTGAGAGCTGTAGCTTTGAGTCTCCTCAGGCTTAAACTGGGGCTAAAACCCAGGTCTCCTGCTGTTTGGCCAGGTGCTCTAACCATTCAGTGGAAGCTCCTCCATTAACCATATTTTAAGAAAAAATGACCAAGGCTGCTGCATTTGATATCGAATGCAGTGTTATCCTTGCTTTAAGCATTCTATGAACATATCTAATGCATTGGGCCCTTAAGGGCTACTGGGTGACAATGGAGCTTAAGCAGGAATTATGCACCAAGGTGCTCTGATAGAGTTTCTGCACACATACAGAAGCTCCCCAGCTAGGCACCTAGGGCAAAACATATAGGGCTCCTATACATGTACACGGAGCTGAAAATCCAGTGTATTGAAGCAGACTTGATTAATTAAGTCTGCTGGAGCACAAAAATTGATGCACTTCAGCAGCCTTCCGCATCACGCGTATCAACATTGCCACTCGTCTCCGTGAGAAAAAAACGGCAACAGTGCATTTTGAAATAAAACATGTTTGAGCTTTAGTTCAAAGCATCCTGCCACCATTATTTCAGTGCAGGAACACGTGGTGATGCTGATATATGCGATGCACAGGCACATTTAATTAGCACGGCTCGCTAATTGAAGTGTCCAGCACCGCTTCCCACAACACACGTAAAAATGCCTGTAGGTGCAAAGTTATTTAGGTGTCCAAGTTGTTTTGTGACCAGTAGGGTAGGAGTGTTTGGTTTTTTCGTGGTTGTTCCACATGAGTTCTATTCAGGTACATGGTTTTCCAACATAGATATGTCCCTAAATTCTTATCTCCTGTGTTGTCATCTAGCATGCAGAGTGCCCAAATTTTAAAACAGTTCATTAGTTTTGACAGATACTAAAACATTCATAGCATTAATTGCATTAATTTCTCTCAACATCTTAATTCCCTGATTAAGCAATCTTAGTTAAGATGCATTGATTTTGAACAGTAGGAATTCTTCGTATTTTTTTAATGTAATATAAAATGAATCTGTATGTCATATGGACTTCTATTGATATTTTATGTGAAGCTAAACAACTCTTTAATGTTCTAAAAATACCTTTAAGAAGTTTGACATCCATTGTGACTGACAGTTCTCTTTGTTGGGTTTTTAGTTAGAAATCTAATTCAACAAATGAAGCTGGCAGCTTTCAACTCACTTGGCTTAATGTTACAATATTAAACAATATTAAATTATATTAGGAGTGAAGATAAAATACTGGTGCTTTATACTGTCCCAGTGCTTGACTACATAAACTGAAATCTCATACTTACCTAGTACCTGTTAAAATGGTGAAAATGGTGAAAATTTGCCTTTGCCTTAGCATAACTCACAAGTGTCTGCCACAACAAGAAATAGGAGAACCTGTTTCCAGGTAGTGAGACTAAGAATATCTGCCTGATGATTCTGCTTGCACTGTTTTTTTCCACCAAGATCTTAAACCACTCTTTGAGTGATTTTCTTATAATATGTGTTTCTTTGATTTAAAAAGGGATATGTTTGCTTTGCAGTGCTACAGGCCTGTTTGCAATTGATTGCTGATAGCAAAAGTGATATCCAACAAAAAGGTAAGAGTCAAGCTCAAAAATCCACCCAGGACTAGGAATATATTGGACCACTGTGGTGAAAGCGCACTAGTTTCTGTAGGCACAAGGGAGCATGTCCTGGGTGAACGTGGGACAGCATTTGGTATGAATCCAGAGTAAAGCTTGAACCCAGGCCTCCACCTCCATAGCAAGATGCCTTAACTAATCTGACACCATGCTCCATAAAAAAGTATGAGTACATGCTACATGTAGAGTAATTACCTTTTCAAAAGAGGAAGGAGGGACACATGCCCACCTTCCCCCAACCACCACTGCCAAACCAGAGCTGAGCAGAGTGGGGCAGATGCGGACTGCTTGCTGCTGGCTTAGGGGTCCCCACACTGCTGCCTTTCCCTTGGGAGCCCTGTGCTGGCCGCATGCCTCCTGCCCACCCAGCAGCAGCAGAGGACACAACTCGATGCCACCGCCACCATTGCCACCACCCCCACTGCTGCTGAGTGGGCAAAGGGTGTCTTGCCATGGAAGTGCAGCAGGGTCGGGAGCCCTAAGCTTGCAGTGGGCAGCCCGCATCCATGTCTGCCCTGCACACAGATCTGGGGGGCATGTGTCCCCTGTGCCCTCCACCCCCTGGATAAGCCATCCATTGGTCCATTCCACTCCACACCTAGGCCTCACACACTGCCCTAGCTGGACAGCACACACAGCCTTTGCCCCACTCCCTCCATCACCCTGGGGGGGGGGCCTCAATCTGATCTTCCTCCTAGCCCCCTCTACCTCCTGTCCCCCACAGACTTACCTGCAGGGAGCTGCTCTCCATGCTTCCTGGCTTTGGCATGCACATGCATGCAGTACCCCCTGCTTCCCACCTCCGGCAGTCCCTTGCAAGGCTGGAACACTGCTGCCTGTAAGGGGAAACCTGCCATTTCCCAATCCCTGCAGATACTGCAAATCCAGAACAAATGCTATCCCAGAGTCACGCAACCCAGGACATGTCTATACATTGCAGGACTGTCCTGCCCAATTAGAGAAAAGTGGTCACCCTAGCTACATCCTTGTATATCTTGAATTAGACATTGTCTATATGCTGTCTAGTGACTAAAAATAATGTAAGTTTTTCAGCTGGATAATTTTCGCCGATTTCCTGCTTGTTTCAGGAAATTATGCTATTTTTCCAGAAGTCAGCATTGTTATATTTGGGGAAATGGAAACCAGAGTGAAATAGCTATGTTTGGTTTTGTGGAGGGGGTCATTGTTTGTTTTTGGGTTTGTTTGGGGTTTTTTTTGGGGGGGGGGGGAGGGGGAGGTTCCTCTTACCAGACACACTTCTCTCTCTCTCTCTGTCTTAGATGATTCAAGCATTGTCCCATGGCTTCTCAGCTTTAAACGAGGAACAGCTTTGGAGGAACAAGGAAATAAAATAGTGGTCAAGGAAACAGGTTATTTTTTCATTTATGGCCAGGTAAGAACATTTATTTGAAATGTAATAGCTGACTTTTTAAAATCTTCATACTGTGTGTTTAAAATCTATTTTTATTCATTCTTTAGGTTTTATATACTGATACAACATTTGCTATGGGACATCTAATACAGAGGAAAAAGGCCCATGTATTTGGTGATGATCTCAGCTTGGTGACATTATTTCGTTGTATCCAGAACATGCCTCAGTCTTATCCAAACAATTCATGCTATACTGCTGGTAAATATCTGAGTTTTTGGCTTTATTTATTTATAGATCTGTACTTCATGTAATCTATGGTGATACATTATTTCATATTTTAACAGTTATAAAGAAAATGGAATACATTTAGAAATCATACTATTTATAAACATACAGTGTTTTTTTAAAAATATATTTGTGTGCGAGTATAAATGCCTGAAACAATCCATAAAGAGTGTAGTTATCACATTAACATCATCTTTATGTGTGTCTATATATGTGTGTATATATAAAATCTATATATATTTAGATAGTGCAATAACTATTTTAGCACCATGGTCCTCTTTAATAAATTAAATCAATTATGGATATAATTTGGCCTAAATCTGAAACCTTTACTCAGGCAAGGCTCACATTAAGATGGTGTTGGCTTTGCCATTCCTTACAAAATCATTAACTTTTTCTCAAAAACCATCACAATGCTTGAGTGTTATCAAATTGCTTTAGATTAGTTATGCATTTATTGGGGGGGGGTTAGTTGATTACTAAGATATTTATATGTGAAATGTTTCCTCTTTCATTCACTCCAATTTGTGATTCACGCAGTGATTATATAGTCTGGTCACCATTTCACAGTTCCAGAACTGGTTGTATTGTGAACTGAGAGGCTAGTAACAATGAACTGTGGCATCACTGAATGTATCAGGTACTTGGTACATGATAAAATGCAAAATAAAGCTTCTATTCACAGAGTCATCTTGCTAAACAGCAAAAATGAGGAAAGGCAGGTACAGAAGTAAGGGCCTATTGAATAAGGTTTGATAAAGTGGAGTTTCATAGTCCGTGACAATGGTTCCTTAAACTCTATAGGGAGATAAGGTAATGCACACATATTTAGAGCACTCAGCAGGGTGCTAATAAAAAGTATTAATCTGGCATAAGTGTACACGTCTTGATTTACAGACATGTCTGGTGGGAATTAACTAAGTTTCCATATAAGCCAATAGTAATTTTCAATCACCTGTTATGAGGAGCAGAGTTAGACTGATCCTGGTGACTCTTGAAAATATCATTCTAAAGGTGCCTAAAAAGCTAGATGACTATATATCTATATTTTATTTAATAAAGCAGCTTATTAAAATCAAGGAAAGAGATTCAAAGGTATGGTGGGCCATAGTATCAGTGAGTACTTGGATTTCTGACACAAAAAGAGTAATCTATTTGATACCGTCTGGTAGAGCTATAAGTAAAATATTTATATAAAGATATTTCAAATCTCTTGCTAGGCATTGCAAAACTAGAAGAAGGGGATGAGCTTCAACTTACAATACCACGGAAAAGAGCCAAAATATCACTGGATGGAGATGGCACTTTTTTTGGTGCAGTTAGACTCTTGTGATGCTCTGCATTTATACATCATGCTTATCAACATTTCTTCTCTTTGTGTCATTGAAAAACAAATTGAAATACAATAAAGCTGCCAATTCAGTCTTTTTTCTGAGCCCTTGCATTTGGTTTAATGAGCCAGCCCAAAACAGGAAACCCAAAGACATGCTTGCGGTACACAACCGTCATGTGAATTACCAGAAACACAACTTATTTTAGGCGATAAAATAATATAAATAACAGCTAAGAGAGCATGTCTTACAGTTTTGAAATTACTTCTTGTCTCTGATGCAAAGTAAAGAGTCCTCCAACACTACAACACTGACTGCAAACTATCTTAAGCCAAAGTAGACCATTATGAATACTAGAGATCCTAGTTTTCTCTGATAAAAGAATCCCTAATTTTCGGATTTAAAAAAGTAACCCAAAATTCACATTTTTCCATGATTAAAATGAAATGTCACAATATAGCAGTGTTTCATTTTTATCATGGAAAAATGTGGACATTTTTATCATTAAAAAGTAATGTTGGGGTTACTTTTTAAAATCTGAATATTGGGCATATTTTTGCCAGAGAAAAACCAGGATCCCTGGTGATTACTAATTCATTATCCATGTAATATTGAAGTGAAATGATCACATCATATTTATATATTGGATAAATCTAACATCTTAAACATGAAATGTTTTATTATTAAAACAAAGAATTTTTAAAAATCGAGTGGAATTTTCATTGTATATATGGAAGTACATTAAGAAATACAGATAAATTTGCCTGGGACAAAAATAAAATAGTGTTGTGGTAGCTGCGATGGTCCCCAGAGTGTCTGAGAAGCTAGATTTGTTTGGTTATATCTTTTTCTTGGACCCACTGTATAGTTGGGAGAGATGTCAAACAAGCTTTTTGGCACAAAATTGCCCTTACTTGAGCAGAAAGACTCAGTTACAGCCGCATTTAACTAATATACCATATAGAACAATTTTTTTTTTTGTTTAACCTCATTTTGGAAATGCTCACTTAAAAAGAAAAATGGGCAGTAAACCTGTAAGAGACAGTTACAGATCAAGTAGAACAAATGGAAATAGATGTACCTAATTACTGAAAAGAATTGGACTGTTCTAAGGGAAAAGGAAGAGGGGTATTATTATTATTCATGGAGTAGAGAAGTTAGTATTGTAATGTTATACTGAGATATAAAGCCATTGTTTGTGTTAAATCCACCAGTTTTTTGTGTCCAGAAAAGTTATGTGTTTTTTGTTCACAGGCCTGTCTCCTAAAGGTACTGTTTAGACTTTCCCTGAAGACTAGGGCTTTGAGGTCATAGATGGAACTGTTGTTCTGTGAAGTGTTCTCCCACTGGTATGTCTGTCCTTTTATAATTTTTCTATGACAGTTCATTCTGGAGTGGAGTAGTGATATTGGGCATTTATACACATACATTTGTCTACTTCAACGCACCAGAAATCTAGCACATCAGAGCAGACTTGATTAATCGATAATCAATTAATTGGCTGATTAATCGAGTCTGCTCCACACGTGAGCTAACATGCCTGGTGCTGTATCGCATGCATTTGTATAAATGGTAAAATGTGCATCAGTGCTGAGAAAATGGTGCCGGTGCACTTTTGAACTAAAACGCCTTCAATGTGTTTTAGTTCAAAAGCGTGCCACTGCCACTTTGTCAGCGCTGACTTGCATTTCCCTGTTTATACAAATGCATGCGCCACAGCCCCGGGTACTTTTAAAGGCACCCAGCGCTGTGGTGCAAGCATGTGCACAAATGCCCTTAAGGTCAAAACAGAAATGTATCTCCCAGGTCTAGCTCATGGCACTTCACAGAAAGTGCCATGAGTTAGACTGATTCTCCTGACCTAAAAGAAATTAGCTGTTGGGTCAGGAGGGTAGGGGATCAAGCTTCAATTTGGAGCCGAACCAGGGAGAGAGGCTGTGTCTCTGTAGCCCAGGGGTGGGCAAAATGCAGCCCATGGGCCAGATGTGGCCCACCAGGCCATTCTATCCGGCCCGCAGGACCCCTAAAAAATTTAGAAACTTTATATTTATCTGCCCCTGGGTACCTGTCATGTGGACCTCGATGGCTTGTCAAAACTCAGTAAGCGGCCCTCTGCCAGAAATAATTGCCCACCTTTGCTATAGCCTCTTCCCCAAGCTTTGCCCCCCACCCCTTCCCTGCTTCCATTCTGTCTCAGGATGAAAGGGGGAGAAGACAGGGGAGGAAAGTCCAGTCCCAACTGTGCTGGAATGGGGGGCAGTGAGTGGATTGGAGCCCACCTTGGGGAACTCCAATCCACCTGCCCCACCTCTAGCACCAGCTGGGCCACCCCCCGTCTGTGAAGTGTTCTCCCACTGGTATGTCTGTCCTTTTATAATTTTTCTATGACAGTTCATTCTGGAGTGGAGTAGTGATATTGGGCATTTATACACATACATTTGTCTACTTCAACGCACCAGAAATCTAGCACATCAGAGCAGACTTGATTAATCGATAATCAATTAATTGGCTGATTAATCGAGTCTGCTCCACACGTGAGCTAACATGCCTGGTGCTGTATCGCATGCATTTGTATAAATGGTAAAATGTGCATCAGTGCTGAGAAAATGGTGCCGGTGCACTTTTGAACTAAAACGCCTTCAATGTGTTTTAGTTCAAAAGCGTGCCACTGCCACTTTGTCAGCGCTGACTTGCATTTCCCTGTTTATACAAATGCATGCGCCACAGCCCCGGGTACTTTTAAAGGCACCCAGCGCTGTGGTGCAAGCATGTGCACAAATGCCCTTAAGGTCAAAACAGAAATGTATCTCCCAGGTCTAGCTCATGGCACTTCACAGAAAGTGCCATGAGTTAGACTGATTCTCCTGACCTAAAAGAAATTAGCTGTTGGGTCAGGAGGGTAGGGGATCAAGCTTCAATTTGGAGCCGAACCAGGGAGAGAGGCTGTGTCTCTGTAGCCCAGGGGTGGGCAAAATGCAGCCCATGGGCCAGATGTGGCCCACCAGGCCATTCTATCCGGCCCGCAGGACCCCTAAAAAATTTAGAAACTTTATATTTATCTGCCCCTGGGTACCTGTCATGTGGACCTCGATGGCTTGTCAAAACTCAGTAAGCGGCCCTCTGCCAGAAATAATTGCCCACCTTTGCTATAGCCTCTTCCCCAAGCTTTGCCCCCCACCCCTTCCCTGCTTCCATTCTGTCTCAGGATGAAAGGGGGAGAAGACAGGGGAGGAAAGTCCAGTCCCAACTGTGCTGGAATGGGGGGCAGTGAGTGGATTGGAGCCCACCTTGGGGAACTCCAATCCACCTGCCCCACCTCTAGCACCAGCTGGGCACCCCCCAGATCGAGCTTCCTCTGCTCCCTACCCCCCGCCCCCCCCCATTCTGAAAACAGCACTAGGAGCAGTGCTGGGCTGCATCAGCCAAGCCGTGATCCTGGCGCATGCAGACAGAAATTAATGAAGGTACTCCACTCTGAAGCATCTTCATCTGAACCCTCACATAATGATGGTTCAGACTGTGGTAGAATTGGGCCCTTTTAAAGCACTCTGCACTTGTCTTTGGTCACAGCTGTAGAGTGCTTTAATGGGCCAGATTAGGCAAAAAATGTCACTTCTGTCTGCACCTTCAGTTTCACCTATATTGTTTCTATGATGGCAATTGGCACATTGGATGAGGCATGTCATATGTGGTAGAAATAAGTAGGTTCCATGGATTATAGTGGTTTCATTGTGGGGAGATAGTGGCAGTGTGTTGGTAGGCTTTGTTTTTTAAGGAAGAGTCTAAAGATGATGAAAAGATTAGTGCTTTTGCAAAGGTTGTTTGGAAGCCTGCATTTGAGAGGCTGAGAATAGGTCTCTATACTTATGACCCTTTTTTTATCATTGGCTGTAATTATTTAATGAACTCTCACATCAAAATAGAGGACAGGGCCACCCAGTTGCAAGTGGGAGAACATTTTTAACAGAACAGCCATTCTACCTCTGACCTGTCTTTTAGGGAAACCTACACAATACTTTTAGAAGATGACCCTGAGAATACTAAACTTTTCTGGGAACACATACCCGAAAAGCATAGACTTGAACAATGGTCTAATTGTACATTACCATTAACCTGTTCTCTCTCCTAACTTTTCTGTACTCCACAGTTAATAGTACTTCTCTTACTTTTTTCAATGGTCTTATTTTTTAACATAATTAGGTTTCTCTATTTCACTTTTTTCACTTGATCTATAAATGCCTCTTATAACCTCTTATTCCATGGATTTACTGCTTACTTCCCTTTTTATGCAACTATTTTCATTTACATAATAGTGTTAAACAAAAGTCATTGTTCTATCTACTTATTTAGATGAGACTGTATCTGTGTCTTTTCTAGAACTGAGGTAGGGCATTTTGTGTCCCAAACTTTGTGTAATATCTCTCTCAACTAAAGACTTTCCAATTTGACTAGGTCTCTGAATCCTAGCCCTACCCTCCAGTGTATCTGCTATTCCCCTCAGCTTGGTGTCAAACATGCTGAGGGTGCACTCCATTCCATCTTCCAGATCATTGATAAAGATATTGAACAAAACTGGTCCCAGGATCGACCCCTGGGGCACTCCCCTTAATACCAGCTGCCAATTAGACATCAGGCTATTGATTACTATCCTTTGATCCCAATGATCCAACCAGTTTTCTATCAGCCTTACAGTCCATTCCTCCAACCCTTACTTCCTTAGCATGCTTGCAAGAATGTTGTGGGAGACTATATCAAAAGCCTTGATAAAGTCAAGGCATATTACATCCCTTGCTCTTCCCACATCCACAGAGCCATTCATGTCATCATAGAAGGCAATCAGGTTGGTCAGGCATGACTTGCCCTTGGTGAATCCATGATGACTATTCCTAATCAACATCTCCTCCAAGTGCTTAGCAATGGATTCTTTGAAAACCTACTCCATGATTTTTCCAGGGACTGAGGTGAAGCTGACTGGTCTGCAGTTCCCCAGATCCTCTTTCTTACCTTGCTTAAATATGGGTACTATAGTTGTCTTTTTCCAGTCATCTGGGACCTCTCCTGATCACCACGAGATCTCAAAGATAAGGTTCTTAGGTACCAAATAACCTCTTTTTCTTACAACCATGTCTTTTCATTTTTGTGATTTCCTTTACCTAGAGAAAAATGCACATTTAATTTGATAAGTTCTTTTAAACTTGATATAAAAGTGATGTTCAGCTTCTGGCCTGTTGACTGAATTTGGCTCTCAAGGGATAACCAGGGGTCCAGATATTTGTCAGTCGGGAAGAGTGGCATAATTGCTGAAGCCAGAAGGGGTCACAAGGTTGAGGACCACTGTGGTATACCATAAGAAGAGCAGACTGGAGAGTATGAGGGTTGATTGTAATAAATTGATGTGAAACAAGTTATTTAATATCTTGTCTCCATTGGTATGCAGCCATGAGAAGCAAATATATTTAATCACCACACAAGCATTTTTGTATGGAATAATTAATGTCTGTAAATCTTTTTTATTTCCTCAAGTCAATGACTTTATGCATGTAAGGTACTACTATTAATAGTATTTCACCTGTGGCACATATAATTGTTGTTTTAAACACCACAGTGACCAAAGGCTATCTCAGATCTTGTATTTCAATCTTTATGGTCCTTGGCAGACATTAAAAAAATGATTATGCATTTTGGAATTTTATCCCGAGTCCTTAAAATCTCAAATCCTGTCATGTCATGAGTTGGGATCAGGTATAAAAATGTTCAGATCTCAGTTGTGCAACTGCTGCTGTAGGGAGCCAGTCCCTCAGGCCATCTCCTTGTGTTTGGACCTTTAAAGGGTGCAGCAGGGTTCCCTGATGCTAGGTTGTACTTGAGCATTTTTCAATAGGTCGGAGGCAGCCCTGAGTCCAGAACCCTGAGCTGCCTCAGTAATCAGGTAGGCAGTGTAAATTGAACCAGGAGCCTGAGGGAATAGAAAGGGAAGGAAGTGATTAACTAGAACTGGACATGAAATGGAGTAAGAGGGTGATAAGGGTAAATTAGTTGGTATGGAAACTAAGGCCGTTGACACATGTTCAGTTAAAGATGCAATGGGATCTGATTTGGGATCCCAACAATTTTGCCTCCTGCCATATCACACATGTGTGGCAGGAGGCATGGTTGTGGGATCAGGGATCAGACCCTAATTGTGCCATAGTGCCGGTACAGGGAGAGCCTAGGATCATGATTCCAGGGTCCTCCTACACTGGCAAGTAACCTTATGCACCCTGCTCCAGGAGCTTTTAAGGGCTCGAGTACACTCCATGGCCTGGAATGCTAGTCAGCTGACTGGTGCTCTCAGCCATAGGAACACATTAGATCACTCTAGTACACTTCTATGGCTGAGAGTGCCAGTCAGCTGACTGGCACTCCCAGCCCCAGTTGAAGACAATAGAAGATGTATAATGAATGAAGCAAGGGACCGTGGGAAGAGAAACAATTGTTATGGTGAAGGTTATTCATGGCTGTCCTGGAGAACTGTATTCTATCCCTGTGCCTACTAGAGCTGGCTAAAAAAGTAGGGTTTCTGGTTATCAGGACATTTCTGTTCTTCAAAATTGATTTTGGTCCAAGTTACAATGAAACCAAAACTGCTCAAAAATTCAACTGGACTGGAAACTCCCAGACCCTGTAGCCACTCAGTGGCTCACATGGTCCCCATTTGAGAGGTAGACCTGCCAGCAAAGGGCCATAGGTCTCAGAACCCTACACTTCTTTAGGTCCTGCCAGCCCAATTGCTTCAAGGCCAAGGACCTCAAAACTCTGCCCCAGGACAGGCTTGTCCAGAAATCCAGTGGTGGTTCTGTAGAACCTTGTCCTGCATTCAGTAAATGGTAATTATGACATTATGAACAAAGCATTTGAGACTTTTGTGTTTTGGGGGATTTTTTTAATGAAATTTTGTTCTGTTGGAAAATTTCTGACCAGCTCTACTGTCTGACACTGAGTTCCTTAAAACAAACTTTTCACAGGTGTTCATCTGTTGTGTGTTCCTCATTTTGTGTAGGACCAGCTTAAGGCTATGTGGTCTAATTTGCAGAACTGCTGAGCTTCCACAGCTGCCACTGAAGTCTGTGGTAGCTCTACTGTAAACATATGGGATGCTATACAATACTGAAGTGGAAAAAATAGTTCTTATGCAACTCAAATGATATATATATAATTAGTGAACACTGGTCCTAAGCGTTCCCTCTGTAAAAGGGAATAATAATACCCTATCATTTCACTGGGATGTTGTAAAAATGAATGAAATGAATATAGCAACGTGTGCCATAAAAATAACTAATTCTGTCATCAGAGCTAGGTTTAATAGTGTGTAGTGAATAAGGCACTGGACTTCCCACTGAACAATAAGGATAGAAAAAAAAATGTTGCTCATTAAGTGAACAGTATCTGTCCTGGGGATTGAAAGCAATTAGGAATGCTGTGGGGAAAAAAATAACATGGGATTACACAAAGTTAATTCACTCAAGTTGTTCTGGCAACATTCATTCTGGCACTCTTTTTAGCCATTTTTCCTTGTGCAAGTAAATATAGAGGGGCCTGAAATCTGTTGTTCTCTCCCATCTCAGGTAGAATGTAGAGCCCTGATTCTAGTACTGCAGTCCCATAGTCCAAAGAAACAGGACTTTGTGACCACTAGATTTGTGTAACTGCAGATTCATTGGGCTGTAGTTCCATCTTTCTCAGGCTATGTCCCCACTCTGTTAGGCTAGGGACAGACATTCAAAAAGCCTGAGCCTAAATTGTTTCAATCTTTGCAGGTTAGTCTAACCTGGCTAGGCTAAACCAGTTTCTAACAGCACAGACATACCCTCTGGACTGAGGAAAATCAGGCACATGCCTGCAGTAGCTTAGGCTAGAAGCCAGGAGGTGCTAGCGCAGCCCTCCCTTCCATTCCACAGTGCTGAACTGAGGGGGGCGTAGGCAGGCCCTGGCAGGATGTTCTGATTAGGACCCCCCCTCCCCCAACAGAGCATTTATTAGCTCTGTTATCAGCATTTAACACTCCATCAGAAAACAAAGCCCCTCTCATTAGTTCAAGCTCTTTTTAAACAACTTCTTGCAAGGAAGGGAGAAAGGGAACATTCTAAGGAGGGACATTACAAGATACCTGTTGATTAGCTCCAAAAAGCCCTAAAGACACTGTCCTCTCTGCCTTACACAGACACCTCTCAGCATTAGCTAGCATACCACATACAGCAAGGTGGGGGAAAGCAGGAGGAAGCCAAGTAGATGCTCTGTGCCGGATCTCCAGCGAGGGATCAGAGGGCAAGAGCCAGGCATGCTGTGGAGCAGAGAGCCCCGCCCAGCCAAGAGAGCATGCCGGGATGCTGGGGGACTCTGGTTTATCTTAAACCAGCAAGGGGTCTGGGACAGACATTGCATAAACCGGTTTGACCCAAATCAGTTAAGTCTGATACTACATTCAATCAAGTTTATCTCAAACTGGTTTCAGCCATTTTCAGACTGGTTTATATGTGCTGAATGTCTGTTCTGTTACAGGTTTAAACCAGTTTCTGATCACTTTAAACTGGTTTATGTGTAATGTCTGTCCCTAGTCCATAGGGGTAAATCCAGGAAAGGTTAAGTTGCCCTGGGCATCCTTTTCACAGCTCCTATGCGGAATAGAACCATACCAGTTTTACTACAGCTGGGTATTGTACAGCCCCAAGAAGCATGGCCAGAAGTGTCTAATAGGACTAACTAGATATGGATCTTATTAACTGTTTCCATTTCTTATCTTGATGACAGCATAAGCTATGGAAACACAGTCATGACACTGATCTATGAAGCATGAGCATTAGGCAGGGCTGGCAGAGAATTCAGGAGGTTGTCTATTGGAAATAAAATGAAAGCTTGTTGTCTGGGTGGGGGCTATCTGAATAGTAAGTGAGCACTAATAGCAAAATACCTAGAAAGCCTAGCAAAATCAAACACCCAGTTGATGCTGAAATATGATAATGCTCCAAGACCTGGAAGCCCTCAAGACCTGGAACAGAATTCCATCAGAGGTGGTACAAGCACCTACTCTGGATTCCTTTAAGAGTCAATCGGACATTTATGTTGCTGGGATCCTGTGACCCCAGCTGACTTCCTGCCCCTGGCGCAGGGGGCTGGACTTTAGGAAAGCTGATTTCAATGAACTCAGGCGATTAGTCAAGGACGCACTGCAGAGTAGGAGTTTTGAAGTGATGGGAGCCCAAGAAGGGTGGCTGTGCCTTAAGGAAATGATACACGATCCCGATGTGAGGAAAAAGAGGGAAAGGGGCCAGGAGGCTTCCTTGGCTGACCAGAGAAATCCAGGGCAGCCTACAGGCTAAAAGGGGAGCATATAAAAAGTGGAAACAGGGAGAGATCACCAAAGAGGAGCACTCTGCTTGTGCTTGTAGGGAGAAAGTTAGACGGGCCAAAGCTACCATGGAGCTGAGGATGGCATCCCAAGTAAAGGATGACAAGAAATTGTTTTTTAGATATATAGGGAGTAAAAGGAAGGCCCAGGGAGGAATAGGACCCCTGCTAAATGGGCAGAAACAATTGGTGACGGACAGAGGGGACAAGGCTGAACTCCTCAACAGTTCTTTGCCTCAGTGTTCCTAAGCGAGGGGCACGACAAGTCTCTCACTGGGGTTGTAGAGAGGCAGCAGCAAGGC
>NW_005843191.1:105917-116319 GCF_000455745.1 Alligator sinensis
ACTCTTTCCTGCCTATGCAGGGGGTCGGACTCGATCTATTGAGGTGTCTTCCGACCCTAACATCTATGAATCTATGATCTTCCGAGGTCCCTGCCAGCCCTAATGTCTATGAAATCTATGAAACGTAACTTTCTGAGTTTTACTGTCCACTCATGGAGCAAAACGGCAGATGACAGTTGTTCCATTGAGTCTTCATTTAGCATGCTGCATGCTTTCCTACAGTTGTTATTAGGAGATGTTAGACAAACTTTCAAAGAAAAGTGGTAAATATGATCAAGGAGATGGAGGGACCAATTTGTCAACAAAAGATAGTGAAAGGGAAATTATTTTTAAAATGGCTAAGAAACAGCTAAGTCACACCCAGGCAGTCACCTTCAAGTACTGCAAAGGGCATTTTGTGAACTGTATACAAGACAGGTTTTGTAAACAGTATAGTATTCAGGCAGTGCTTGGAATTGGTAACATTGGTATTTGAGGAAGTTATTCATTCAGGGCTGAGAGCCAAGAGTTCTATGTTCATTTCTTAGCTCTTCCTTGGAGTTACCCTGTGATCTTAGCCAAGTCAAGTTATTTCTCTGCTGATTAGTTTCCCTGTCTGTAAAAAGGTGGTAAGAATGTTTTCTTGTATCACCAATGGCCTGGTTCCCAATCAAGTAGAAGGCAGGGTAGAGCCTTCTGCTCAACTACAGACTAACACTGTCTCCCTGGGCACGTCTACACGAGTGCTAACTGTGCAGTAACCTAATAATACTGTGCAGTAGTGCATCACAGCACAAACAGTGTTAATATTCTAATGCACAGTGTTATTAGACTACTGCACAGTAGTGTCACTAAAAAAGGTGTTTGCCAGTGCTACTGTGCAGTAACCACTGCATATTCACGAACATGTAGACGTGCCCCCTGCTCCCTACCAAGCCCTTCACTAGAGCCTCCCCGGGGACATTTACTCTGCAAGTTTTCCATCACAGGTAGCACCTAAAGACAGCCTGAATCTTGTACAGAAGAATCACCAAAGAAGCCAGAGGCATGTGAAGCAGCCTGCCCCACCCCAATAACAGAGGCTGGTCATTAACCCTTACTCACATTCCCTATCAGCTCTTTGACGGCATTCTCCAAGGTTATCACTCTCTACCATTACTTTTTGCTTTCTCCCAACTGGTATGGCTCACTCTTATGAAGTGAAGTGCCAACTGACTCTTTCTCTTTGTTTAATTTTTAGCCTCTTATTTTCACTGTCATCCTCCCTTCACCTACACGCTCATTTTCCCATTCTCCTTCTTTACCAGGTCCACTAATTTCCATCCAAGTAAAAGGACTAGGATGAGAGCAGGAATTTTAAACAGAATTGTAGCTACTTTAACTTGTCTGCTATATCAGTGAGCACAGTTATGACATTATTGGTAAACTGCCCAAATTAGGTTTGGTCATATATTTTTCTAAAAATTCTTCGGGGTGGTTTATGAAGAGCTTGCTATATTAACATAGGGGAAGAGGGTGTGCTTTGTGCTGATAGCAGCAGAGTCCATAGTTTAGTGAAAATAACAGTTGATGCCAGTAAAATTGCTGTGCCTAAGGATTAAGTGGGTGAGTTTAGCAATATATTAGAATTGCTAATGTGACCTGTGGTCTTGTAGGTATTTCTGGCAGCTGGTAAGGTTTACATAGTGGAGAATGTTGGTATATATGTTGGTGAAATTTATGGTGTCATGGATGTCATTCTCAGGGAGGTAGTTACATTATGGATTTTATTGAGGAAGTGTGAAAACTCACTTTTTGAGTAAAAATAGCTGGATGATTTCTATGAACCCTGACATTTTTTCATTGAATACCACAGCTGAATATGATGAGTCTGCCAATATTCCTTCATTTATATATCTTGCAGAGCCTCTCAGGGTAGGACAACCGATGATTAGTTTGTGCAGTTTTTCTTGGAGCTTCCAGGGAAAGGATTTGAGGATAGGCTATTACAGCTATACCAGCATCAACATCGACAGTTCTGGTTTTTAGCTCTGTAGTACACATAGCCATGTGGCCACTAGAGGGCAGCTCTGTCACATGCCAAACATGAAATCGCTCCTTTGTATACTGATGTTAACTCCATGCAAGATGAAAGTTAAAAAAACAAAACAATACCTCTCCTTTGATTTGCATTTAGCTCTCACCACTCTGAAAGCCAACATGAATAAGGTAACCCACATTTCTGGAACACAGAGGACAATGGAGCAAGCTAAGAAGTACTCCTTTGTGCTTAGGTTCTGGAAGGCAGTCTAACCTATTCTTTGTCGCATTTGCTTCTATGACAAACATGAACCATTTTCCACTCTTTTTATTGAACTTGCTATATATATATATATTTTCCATTTTAAGGCAAAAGAAAAAAATGACTTGCATAATTGATCTTATTTTTTTTTCAATATATCATGTGCAGTTAGAGAAAAAGCCATAGGATCAGCATAGCTGTAAGCCAAGACCTAGGTAAACTGCTGAAGTTTCACAGAACTGAACATTTCATCCATGCTTCCAAACCAGTGCAAAGGAAGCTGTTGTGTTGTGACCACAGTTGTTATGCTAATCAGGGTCCTCACATTGTAACTATTTTGCTACCCTTCTTTCCCTGCTTACTGCCTGTGTCCACCTGTCCTGCCTTGTCTTGTATTTAAATTGTGAGTTCCATAAGATGGGGATGTCTTTTTTTTATCCTGATTTTGTACATGTCCTAGTGTAAAGAGGTCCTAGTCAGAGTTGTGTGAATAATTATTTTGGATAGTAGCCACAAAAAACCCCAACCCTCTCCCCCTAAAAAAAAAAAAAAAAAGCATTAGAGTTCAAGAGTCCATTTCTTGCTCTGGCCCAGTTGTAGGCAAAAGTGCAAAAACTTTACCAGGAGAGATTGAAAGTTCAAATTCTTGTCCGTAATTGGGGATAGAGAAGGACCTGAAATAGCAGTGGACTCCTGCAGCCCCAGAAAAGCACTTAACCATGTGCAAACTGAGGGCACGGCCTTACCCCAAGTGCCTCCTTGGTTTTGTGGCCGACACTTAATCCCCTTAAAATTTAGCCTGGAAAAATGTTGAAACGTTTCATTTAAAAATGTCAAAATGTACTATTTCAATCTCTCTCTATTTTTTTCCACCTCTTATAGCTAAATATATTTGATGAATATGACCCTAAGCTGCAAATATTTTGGGCTGCCTGCACACGAATAAATCATTTGCTATTCCCCACCCCCCCTCCACCCCCGCATTATCCTTGTCTTCATTCTCTATTGCAACACAAAACTAGTTGAACATGTGCAAGGAATCTTAGATTAGTTTGGAAGGAAGAAATACTCCCTCTCCAACAGCTAATACATTTCTTCAGATTTTTCTGGTCTATCAATTTATTTCTGTAATGGGTTTTCATATTAGAGTTGCAAACCATTCCAAACCATGCTGTCAGAGCAAGAGCAATACAAACCACATCTCTGCACAGCTATCATCCAATTCACAGGTACTGCGACTGAACACACATTGTTTTAATCTTCTCAAATATTTGCCTTTTCAGAGAAGACGCTTGTCTGTACATCTTCATCACTTATTTATACATGGCTTGGATTAAAACTAGTCCGCTGGGATACACTGCTGCTGGTGACAGAGAGGAGCAGCATTTGATATGATTGTATCTGACAATTGCCTTCCTGCCCCCGTTCTTCTAACCACTGATAATGCAAGTAGCCGATCATGTTAACCCCAAGCAGTGTCCAATGACCGAAGCAACAAATAAGTAGAAACCAAAGAGCATAGTGGTGTTCTTTTTGAGGGATCTTTCCGGACATGCAGTAAGCTTTGTTATTGCCAAATGTTTTATTACTTCCAGTAGCTACAGTGAAAAGTGGAGTACTAGAAAAAGGGAAATGAAAGAATACTGTGAGCTACATAAATGCCAGGCATGGGAGCAACAAAATTATTACATTAGACACAAGCATGGGGGAAGAAGTGTGATTTAATTGGAATAAGTTACCATAGTTAAATCAAGGCCTTGAGAAATTAAATGGGCTGAGGCAAGGCTCTACACAAGGGAAAGGCAATATAAAGTCTGCAAGAGGAATGATAATATGGATCTGATATAATATGCTCCCTCAAAGAAAGAAAGAAAAGGCTTTCACAGATGCAGTAAAGGTTATTCAGTTTTAAATCAAGTATAAGGTGATCTTTGAGGAAGAGGCATAATGGAAAATATTGGTGCTGATAAACAGGGCCAGAAGAATACTCCTAGAGATTCCATGTGACCAAGTACTGACTAGGAAATTGTTATGGGTAGCATTGAGAGAGAATGCATATTAATTATGAAGTATGCTGTCACTGAATAGAAAACAAAGGACAATCACATAAATAAACTAGGGAAAAAGCCAGGTGTGATATATAAGACTGAAGTAGGAGAACATCCAGGTTCTGGCTGAATTGTTAGTAGTTTGTAGAGGTGACTAGTTGGATAGTACTGGCTGTTCTTACTGAACGACACCAGCAGATAGAAACTGTAGACCAGGGGTATCAAACTCATCAGGCCATAAGGGCCAGGTGAGTGGCATGGGGCCAGGATCAGGCCCAGAGACCAGCCGTGTACATCAGATCCAGTGGAGGTGGGGTGAGACGTATTCTGGTGTGGGCTCCCCCTGTAGCACATGCCTCAGCCCAGCCTCACACACTGTGTGCCCTGTCCCCAGGCCCATATGTCATATGTAGCATGTACCAGACCAGCCCCACCTATCACTTGCAGCACATGGGGCTAGGTCCAGGGCTGGTGCCTGATACACACTGCATATAGCACAGGAGCCTGTCAGATCCAGTCCAAGACCCATTGACGGGTCCATGGGCCAGGTGATAGAGCTCTGTGGGCAGGATCTTTGACACCCAAGCTGTAAACAAAATTAAAAAGCAAATGTAGAAACTGTGATATTTTTCTTACAGTGATCAGAATGCCAAAGCAATTGTTTTGGTTGCTTCAGGGATGTTCTGATTTCAAATGGGAAAGTAGGAAGCCCAGGCTATTGTCAGTGGGAGGAGAAGTGTCACACACGGTAATTTTTCTTGTGTAGTGTGCACAATGAAACTGTGGTGTGCACAATTAAATGTTATTCCTTTGCTTTTTGGGAATTTAGGATTTTTCCTTGGGATCCATCCCATTGACATTTTCTTGCAACACAGCAAACTTCCTTGCAGAGAGAGCTAGTTAGCCATATTAGTCTGATGAAGTGAGCTGTTGCAATCCTGATTCAGTTAGTCAATAAGATGCACCTCTGCCCTGCCTTCTACATTTTAACTGATCTGCATAATTTATATATTGAAGTACTAATGATTTACTTAAAATCTAGCCACTGTACCTAGCCTACATGTTACTGTGGCTCCAACAATTTATTTCTTCCAAGAAGGTATGTGATATATCTGCTGCATTAGATTATGATATATCTGTGCATCCTGGGGTAAATAAATTGTGGGAGTAGCAATAAGATACAACATGTAGGACCAGTAGCTGGATTTAAAACAAATCTGTCAGCTATAGAAAAATAAGAGTCTCCTCTTCTACGACGGAGTATCCTTTGCAATGTTGTTGCACCTTGTTTTCACAACAGAGGAGATATTTACAGGCATAATAATGTACACAAGAAAAATCAATGTATGTAGTTCTCTGTTACTGTAAATTACCAGACAAGCTTTAAAGGCAAAGTGGAGTCTCTTCTCTACAGTTCTAGTTTTCTTCTCTATAGCTCATCATTCTTTTTTTCTTTCTTTCCCTTTCCTTTCTTTCTTGTTTATACTCTTTAAACAATATTCCTTCTCTGCCTAGGTATAAAGGGAAAAAAAAGCTTTACAAATCTCAGTTAAATCAGACAGGTCTAATAAGCGTTAAGTGAGAAGCCTAAAACAAGACCAGAAGCAACATTGTTCTTCTACCCTGACTATGAAGATGCCCATGCCCTTCTACTCCAGTGATTAGGGCTTTTCAGAACTTGGGAAGGACTAAACACCTAATGTTGGAGTCTGGATCCACTGGCAGTTTCTGGTATGGCCATTTCCCCTCCATGCCTCTAATTTATATTGGGCATTTCAGGAAGAGGTAGTACTATCACATGCACCATTACCTGCTGTTCAGTGCCTTCCATACTCATTGGGAAGGCAGATACCAGGCATGCACTGAAAAGCAAAATAGGATGTGTTTTCTAAGGCAGCTGGATTCTGTGGGTCTATAGGTAGGGCAACTATGACAGAAAGCCTGGGGCGCTCTGCCACTTGGAGAGAGAAGCAGCCCAGGGAGAGCCCTGCAGGACAGGCAGGCTGCAGCTGGGACTGGGTTGCTGTAGAGATGAACCAAAGAGATTAATTAGCAGGTACCTGCAAGCAACCCAGGGGAGTCACCTGACTGGAAGGGGGCTGGGGCCCTGGGAGCCCAGAGCCCAAGAAGGGCAAAATTTGGATTTAGGGGCCAGAAGGCCTGAAGCCAAGAGGAGGGTAGACACAAATCCTGGGACTCGCATACAGGGAGACACAAAGAGAGCCCAGGGAGGCTCAGCAGTCTGAGATAGGGCATAGACAAAGACCTTGGAAGGCCAGACAAAAATCTGGGAACCCTGAAGCTCCGTTCTGCCAGTGGACTAAAGCTAGAGGACTCAGTGAGAACAAAAGGGCAGAAGCTGAGAAGTCCAAAGCCCAACATGGGAACAACAGCAGGCCCCTCAGACAGCCGCTCTCCTTTCCATATAATAGCATCAAAGGCATGGTGGGCAGGTAAAGGAGGTGACCACCTCGAGTTAGTGCCAGGCCAGGAATGGCATGGCTACCAGGGGGCATCACAGCTGCCCCTGGAACCTAAACCCGTAGCAGTGACCTTATGTCCTGGATTGACCAGGACAGTCCCAGATTTTGGAAGCTGTCTCAGCATCCCGGCCATTGGAAAAAATTGAAGCAAAAGTCCAGACTGGCAGGAGCCTGCCGGCACATGCTGACTTCTGATTGACTCAACTGTGCAAGCAACTCCAGTCGCAGCTCAGTGGAATTCAGACCAGGGAGCAGCCTACTGGCTGGGCTCCCTGGAAAAAAAACAAAAGTCCCAGATTGGCGTGAACCTGCCTGCATGTGTCTGGCCTCTGACTAACTCTCTGTGCAAGCGTCTCCCAGCTTACAGCCCAGCAGGGTCCAAAACAAGGAGTAGCTGCCACTGCCTGGAGCCCAGGTGAGGACAGGGCTTCCCTGGGGTGGGTGGGTGCAAGGGTGGCTCAGAAGCCCTATCCCAAGGGCAGCTGGGGTCCCTCCCCATCTCCTGCCCACCCAGCTCCTGGGCACCCGTGTTTGCAGCGGTGACTCCGGGCTCTGCTCTAGCCAGTATCCCCACCAGCTTGCTCAGGCAGGGCAAGGCACTGTGGGAACTGGTGGTGTGCCCTGCCCCATCCAGTGGGACAGCTCCAGGCTGCATCCCTGCCTGGGCAGCCTGGGCAACTGACTCTCCCAAGGGTCCTGCAGGTAGTCTCCCATCCTTCAGGGCAGACCTGACACCCACCCTACTTGGATATATACCATCTTCATGGGGGCTCATAGATGTAGGCTGTGCATGGAGCCACTATTCTCTGCCCCCAGCCCCACACGTGTCCATAACTGGACTGTGTGATTATCATTGCCCAGTGGTGTCCTTGGGGGGCTGCAGCAGGGCTCGAAGGAGCTTGGCATGCTCAACCCAGCCCTGGCAGTAGTGTGGACCCCCCCCCCCCCACAAAAAACACCCCCGAAAGAACATCCCCCAGCCATCTGCAGGGGGGCAGGCGGGCAGGCAGGGGTGGTGCTGGCTACTGCTGGCTTTCCCAGGCTCTCCCAAGGTTGGGGGACAGCAGCCCCGTGCCCCTGGTGGTGCAGGACAGTGGCACTAGTTTCCTGCAGCCACGTGTTTGAGTCCTTTCATGAGCTTTGAGGGCTGTGCTGAAGGTGACTGGGAAACAGGGCAGAGGACAGAGTTGGAGGGAAGGAGGAGAGATGGGAAGGCGACATTACATGCCAGGTAGGAAGAGATGCTGGGGTTGTGTCAGGACTCAAACCTGGGTGTGGCAGTGCCTGGGCTCCACTGAGGAGTCTTGGAGGGAGCAGGGGGGAAATTGCTGTGGCCCTCGGTGGCTCTATCCTGCCTAGGAGACTTGGGAAGGAGGGGGGGGGGCGCAATATCCCAGATTTTCCATGGTCCCATGTGGTTACCTTATCTATAGACAGCCTATGGTCCTCTTTATGGAGATCAGATCGGTAAGATCACACTTTGGGTTCTCAAGATATTAACATAGGTGGAAGGGCTCCGCCCCTCCTATTGGGCCAGAGAATGCCATTGTTACAGTCATGGTTCACAGTTTCTCTCCTCTCCTCTCCTCTCTAGAAAATAATATTACAGCCTGTGGTAGAATTTTCCAGAGTTCATATAAGACTTAAAAGCATTAATCTCATTGAAAAGTCAATGAGATTTAAGTACCAGGTGAAAGTTTCTCCATAGAAAAATTGTAGTGAGGTCCTGAAATATAAGGTGTTTTGTTGTCATCTACTCTTTAAGATAGCACAGCTGAGTGCAACTATCTGGATTCTTCATCCAGGGGCTACAGTAATTCCCTTACAGTGACAACTTTGGAAAGCTGCTTTTGTCAGGAAACAAAGAGTTAGTGAAAAAAACCTCAAGCTTAATTTTTGTGGCACATTCAACATTAATTTTTAGTTGTTTGCTGAAGTTACTTAGTTAGTGAAACATTTTTGAGAGAAAATTTTGTCTAGAATGGGTCTCATAAAAATTCTGAGCGGAATGGTATATTGGTTAGTGCAGGGGTTCCTAAACTTTTTCTTATTGTTTATGCCCTTCCTGGGCATCTTAGTACAGCACCAAACAATGTATCTGGGAGGTAGTGGGTAAGTGGGGCAAATGGAAGAGCGACCCCATGCGCCTGCCAAAGCAGGCACAGCCCTGTGCCCAATATGTCTATGCTAGCGAAGTGCCCGTGAAGAACGATGGAGCGCCACCACCCTGCACTGCCACTGCCCAGTGTCTGGTCACACCCCGTGTCCAGCCCGGTGGGCCCCCCACACCTCAGAGACATACCCACAGACCCAGCCACATGCCACACACACCCAGCCAGGTGCCACACCCCCCTCCCACGTGTCCAGTCAGCCACACACACCCAGCCACTCGCACACCCTGCCCTGACCCCCCTGCGTGCCCCATCGCCCACGGGTGCTCCCAGTGCAGGAACGGGCATGGCATGTGGCCACAGACTTCTCTTTTCCCGTTCCCTGCCCCCCACCCATCCCATATCTACTGTGGTCAGCACACCCTTGCCTCCCTCCCTTCCTCCACCAGGCCCGTCTCAGCTTGTGTCTGACTTTGTTTCCCTTAAATGTGATTTCTTTGAACAGCAGATCACCAGGGGAAGAAGAAGGATGTTGTAAAATCTGTTCCACTTGTATTTCAACATCCATCTTCACCCTAGGTGACTTCTCCTTTTCCTTTTGGACTAGATGGCATTTGAAAATAATGACATTGGCTAGTTTCATAAGGCATAGCAGTTCCAAGTCATACTCTCATAACTTGTCTTCTGTTTTAGTAAAGTAGACTAACTAGATATATCTACAGAACATATTGTCTTTCAATTTAATTTGTTATTTATTACTAAATAATAAAAGCAGTAAAAGTGTTACCACTCTAATAACTTCAGTGCCATTTTGTAAAGCGGTCATTACTGGCTGTATTACAGCTCCAATGACTATATTCTATACTTTGTTTTAACATACTTTACATTAACTTTGTTAAAGTGTACTAAATTTTGATAGTTTGAAGTTCCTGTGGCCCCATATGTCCATTTCTCACTCTCTCATAAATTCAGCAGTCCCATAGGTGGTATCACAGAATTTATCATCATACTCAAGTACATAAAAAATGCTTTGCAGCAGCTTTCCTCTGCTAAGCTTATGGCAATGTAACCAATCAGGAAAGACTTCCCCAAAGCAACACAATTATGCATTATTTCTTTTAAATGACAATGTCTGATTATCAGATCCATCATGTAATTGGTTAACCCCTGTTGAGAGTGCACAATGACCTTGAAAGGGAGACACTTGTGTCAAATTTAATTGTCCAAATCAGAGATCTGGATTATGCAGTTTGCACTATGCCTTCTTTGGCAGTTTGTAGCACAATTCAACTTTTCTGGATGTTTAAAACAAGGAAAATTTGACTGTTAAAATGAGGAGCATTTCTTGTAATGAGAAATAATTGAGTTATCTGTCAATCTTGAGGGTTTTCACTAGTCTACCTAATTTAATTATTCGCACAGCCTACAGCTGTTTCTGGGCCTTTCCATTCCTGTAACTGCCGTGAGTTGTGCTTTGTGAGATGGTAAAATATGCTGAAC
>NW_005843191.1:116350-127434 GCF_000455745.1 Alligator sinensis
TTTTGTCATCAGTTGTTATGGGTTGCCACTGACCTGTGGGTACTTCCTTGGTTTGAGAAAAGCTAAGGGACATCTCCCTGACAGAAAAGCACCCTTACTGAGGTGTTAAGCAGTCAGCAGCAGTTCTTATCTGTTGCTCTCTGGCAGAAGCTACAACCATCGAGATACTGAAATGTCTGGACTCGGTCTAATCTTTGGATTCTATCTCAATGGACTAAAGGGGGAATGGTAGGTCTTGGGCAGCCTCTACTTCTCTGTACTCTTGCCTAGGTATATGCATCAAATGTGTTGGCATGATGGTCGCAGGACTCCTTACAAATGGATTCAACAGGAACCTGAATAGACCCCTTATGCATACACCATGATCCAGAGGATCAATGGTTGCCTACGTTCCAGTGGTTTTGTATGATTCTTCTCTACTCATGTTTGATAGAAAACTTTGCCACCACAGTCCACAAAATATTCTCATCCCTTATACATCAAGTCACCCATGCTCTTTTTCAATCGTTTCTTGACACAAGGAAGGTATTTCCTCAGGAAAATAAATTAGAGTGTCTCCTAAATATTTACAAAATCAGTACATGTTTATTTGGTACAACATATTCACAAGTTTTATTATAAGTGAAGAACAGTCTTGATTCATAGTGTTGATTACCTTTTATGTTCTTTTTTTAAACTGAGAGTTGAGCTTTTCACTATGGCAACTCAGTAAGCGGTATCCTGCTTACATGGCCAGCAGTCCAAGTGGGGGAGTTTAGGGTTCTTGGAAGACGATAAAGAAAACTTTAGCAACTACCACACAGCCACCAGCACCACCTACACAAAATTCCTGCAGAGGTGGGGATTGGCCAAGGGGCCCTGAAAGTCCTTCCCCTCCCTGGAGATTGACAGATAGCCAACTATCAATCTCCAAGGAGGGGCAAGAGCCCCCCCCCCCCATGCCTCTGATTGGCCAAGGGGCTCCAGAAGTCTTGCCCCTCCCCAGAGATTGACAAATGGCCATCTGTTAATCTCTAGGAAGGGGCAAGAGGGCCTCTCCATGCCTCTGGCCAAGGGGCCCCAGAAATCCTGTCCCTCCCTGGAGATTGACACATGCCAACCAGTCAATCTCTAGAGGAGTAGGACTTCCAGGGCCCCTTGGCCAATGAAAGGTGTGTGCCAGAGGGGGAGGGGTGGGTACTGTGCTCTGCCACAAAAATGGCACCTGACATCACGCTGGGAACACGAAATATGGAGGCAGCCTCCATGAACTAGGATATAGGCTGGTGGGAAATTTGGAGAACTCAGCAAATTCAAGAACTGTTGACAATGTGTATGCTACTTCCTCAAGTCTCTGCTGACAGTTTAGGTAATAATTTATGTTGTGCTTGTCACAGGTAGTCAGATAGGCTTTGGGATAAGTGTTTGTGTTTTGAGGTGCAAGCACTTAAGCGTCAGGCTTTAGACTTGTTTCTTGCCTTTTATCAGTAGCCAGCCTTCAAGTTTACCTGTAGCTCATGTAACAATACCAAAAGTGCATCAACTTGTCCCCACACCATGTAATGGAGCTGATGGCAACTCTGCATTTGAAAGGACAAGCTTCCAAGAAGTTCTGGGAAGCATTATGCTATTCTGAGGCCAGATCCAGATTTGTACTCCTCATTTGTATTGTAGACCTACATCAGTTTCCCATGAAAGGCCAGGGGCTGCTGGCGAGTTACTTCTTTATAAATATGGGGCAAGTATTTGAGTGGGAAAGAAATATTTTTTTAAGAAGCCCTGAATGAAGAAGCAAGCTGGAGCTTCATAAGGCACCCTAATTAATAATCAAAAGACTGAAAAAATCAATAAAAGGAACAAAATTAGCCAATAGCTCTTCGTGAGTTTAAAAATATGCTGTAAATATGCAAGGTGTGAATTAAACCATATAAGAACATGCAGAACTGGCTTAAACTCATAATGTAGGTGCTTGATCTTAAGTAGATTTTAAGATGAATATGCAAAATACTTTTAAACTGAATACATTTATGCATTCGTCATATTTACGCTAAGCCTTACTTACAATCAATTGCATTCATTCTTGAGTTAAAACTGGTTCTCATTCTTATTTAGTTTGCCTCCTCCCCTTTTCACATTTCCAGTATGTTTTATATGAATTACATTTCCCTTGTCACATACTCGACAAGTAAAGATAGCAGAAATATTGATTAACTGAGATGCAGCTTTAGTTAGGTAAACAATATTTCCTGCTATTCAATGCTCCAGTTCCAAAGGTTAATGGGGTCACCATAAACCTCTAGCTATCACTGTTCTAGCAAAAAGGAAGTGGCAATGTGAAGGCAGTTTACAATGAACTAAAAGGTACTTAATGATAAAGGCTTGCATTTCTCAGACCATGGATAGACATTATATTAGTGCTCAAAGAAAATCCTTTTTCCCAATACAAAAAGAGAGAGTACAACCTTTCAAGGGGTTTCTTGTAGTAAAGAACTGACTCTTTCACAAGAAACTTCTTCCTCTTCTGACCGGCAAGATCTCTCTCCTCCCATGCTAACTTGAATGGCTGTATGCTTTTCTCACATGTTAAGGACACCCAGTCCTCTGGTATCCCTCCTTCCTCCCTCCAAGGGAGAGGGAAGGAGGGAGAGCACTACCTTCTTGAAAATCCACCCAGAGATGAGCAGTCAGGGAGACTTCTGGGGGGACCCTGACATGGGGAATTTCCCCTATACTACCAATCACCTAATTTTTTAGGGGGGTGGGATCCTCCTGCAGCAGTCAACTCGGAGGAATGCAGGGGGCAGGAGGTATCTGCACCCACCGTAGAAAGAGGAGGTAGGCAGGAACCCACGGTGGGAACCTCCCAAGGGCTTTGGTAGGGTTCCTGCCATGGGACAGTGTACCCCAGCTGATTGGCAGGACCGGGATGGTGGGTAGCAGAGTGCATTCTCAAGGGATATTTGTGGTGACTGCTGCTTTTCAGCAGATATCAAGTGCCAATTGACAACCTGTCCTTTTTTGAGAGCATAGAGGGCAGGCTGCCAATCAAAGGGCTCCCCTAAGGGAAGGGGTAACCCAAGGAGCAGCCTTCTAGTGTCCCCTGCCTGGAGAGCTTGTTTGCAAAGCTCTCTAGCCGGGAGGTGGAACCTATGTATGCTCCAGCACCCAGGCTATTTTTTTTTTAATAGAAAATAGAAATTCACAGAAATTTTTAGCACTAAAAATGAATGCTTGTCCATGGCCTCAGTGATTTCTGTGTGGGTGGAGCTTGTGTGTGATGCTAAACCACTTGGAATCTATCTACATGGCACTTATTCTAGGCCAAAATTCCCCGAAAGGGTCTTCAGGTTATGATGGATAAAATGAAAGTTGTGCTATTGTAAATGTTTAAACAGCATGTGTGGTATTAAAACAATTTGCCTCTCCTCTGGCATAACATAGAATACCAGAGTTACCATAATACTTATTTTTTGCATAGTAATGCTATTTAAAGAAGCACAATTAAAGAATATTCCTCCAAGTTTGCAATAGGAATTTCAGCAACAACCAAAATCTATTCAGAACTTCCATCATGCTAATAGACAGGGATATAATCACCCAGAGTATGAATTGCAAACAAGTAATAGATACAAATTTAATTAAAGTAACATTCACTTTCATTTAATTTCAAGTGCAGCTTTCACTTCCAAGTTTGCTAGATGGTATTTATATACTTCCTTCTATTGCTATTAGACTGTTCATATGGGCTGGTGGTGGGAGAGAATGCAGTCAATATTTTTAAATATATTTGGAAAGATGATATGGGATTGGTTCCTGGCTTGAAATCCAGGACATTAGGGCTCAAGTCCTATTAGACATCTAAGCCTATGTGGCTGTTTGGATGTGTCTTACCATAGAAGAGTAGTCCTATTCTGCTCTGGGAAAACACCTAGCTCTTCCTTTCTCTCAATGGACAGCCTTATACACCTGCAGAGTGTGTAGGCTAGTGATTTCCAAAGGGTGTGCTGTGGCATACTGGTGTGCCATGAGAGCAACAGACATGTGCTGTGAAAAATGGGCTGACTCCTCCCACACAATGGGATCAGGCCCCAGCTGGGCCAGCCCTATGTGGCTGGATCAGTCTTCTGCGGAGCAAAAAGGTTGTATTTTATTTTACTGTTGCATTTTATTTTGAAGTGTGTGCATGTGTGTTTGTGTCTGTGTGCATGCATATAGACACATATCTTTTCAGGTATAAGAGTGAAGTGTGCCACCAATTTTAATTTAGAACAAAAGTGTGCTCCAGGTATGAAAAGTCTAGGAAACTCTGATGTAGGCACTAAGCAGAAGTTGCCCATAGGCAGCCATTAGGCCATGCTAGACATTGGGTTATGTGTAGATTTAGTGTCACGTGCTACATAATGAACCAGCCAGGGGCCACTGCTATGCATAGGGCAGCTTCTGGTTGCTGCTGTGCCATTAGACTGTGATTATAATTACATGGCTGTGATATCAGCCACTTTTTTCTGCCTTGTCCCCCCACAACGTTGGTGCCCAGTGTGGCTGTCCCCACTGTCCCACCCCAATTACCGTCATTTCCCTCATCATCGCAGAAGGGAGAAGAACTGTTATCCCTTTGACTTGTGTTTGGACACTTGCCCAGGAGGTGAAAGATCTGGGCCCCCCTCCATCTGAAGGGTTCAAAGCTGTACCTACTTTCCAAGAAAGTGTCTCTTCTATGATGCCCCCCACCCCCCTCCACACTGGAACTAATCCCCTTGGTAGGACTTATGGAGCCAGAAAGACAGCACACAAAATGAAGCCTGACTAGCCCAGTGAGAAGGGCAGGTCTCGGGGAGGCAGACTGCTCTGGCTTTTGCTTCTTAAACTCAGTTATTGCTTATATGTTTTACAGCGTCATTGGATAAAATGTCAAAACAGTGTTGGTTGCATTTACTCCAGAGTAATGGAAAACCAGGTTCCTGAAGTGTATCAGCTCACAGCACCAGTTAGCAACATGGGGTTTTGTTTGTTTGTCTGTTTGTTTTGTTTTTCTAAGGAATAACATGGCTTTGTTTCAGCCTATAGGTTTATCTATGGAAAAATAGAGAATGTAGAAACTTTTAGAAAAAGTTTTCGTAGTGAAAACATATAAATTTATCCCTGGGCTTCAATGTTTGTTCAACCAAAAGCCCTTTCATTTGAATAAAAGATAAGGGGTTGTGGGCTAGGTGACCACTAGGTGGCACAATTTAACTGTACCATGCAAGGAATGAAATAGCAGAAATTAGGTATGCCCAGTAAGAAAGCTGATCTGAAAAGAGAATAATTATTTGAAATTATATATTTATTAATAATAAAGTAAATGCATTGTGTATGTGTGTACATTCAGTCATGTACATGAAATCACTTGCTATTATATCTTAATAAAACCTTATTTTTTTTAGTTTTTCCTGGCTTCCACTTGCTGATAAATTAGTATATGTAATCAGATTATTGCAAATAATCCAAAAAGTCATTATAAAAATTGAATATGTAACATATTTTTAAAAATGGCTTTATTTTTACAAAAAAAGATTAAGTGAACACAAGGTTTTCCTTTACATATTAAAATAACTTGCTAACATTTTTCTTATTTAGTTTTACATCACCCTATTGTAGGCTTATTTTTTACAATTAAGATAGTTGTGATCCAAGTTGGCTTTCCTTCAAGTAATTTGATAAAAACAACAGTTTGAAAACTGAAATGATTTTGGCCAAAAACATTTTGGATTTTTTTTTAGGGGAAAAAAGGTCAATATCTAAAGGAAAAATATTCCATCAGTTGTAACCTTTATACTGCACTCATTATGACAACAGTTTTTGGGGGTTTTTTTTGTTTTGGGGTTGGTTTGTTTGTTTTTTTACTATACTAGGAAGTCTGTCATTTAATTTTTGAGTGTATTATCTTTTTAAAAAGACAGTTGGGAAGGTATGTCATGAGTGGGAAGGAGAGGAGATGGTAAACGGTGTTTTGCTTTCTTAGTGTTTTTTTTTAAGGTAGCTAACACTATTCCCATGACTGCCCTAAGCTAATCAGCTATGCTGGTGTTTCAATTGTAAGAAAATGGCTACCCACCCTTTTGTGAGAGGATGTGGCATATAGAAGGCTGCTAAGAAAAAAATATTATATTTGCTTTTGAGTGATTGGGGAAAAGTAGGGTTCTTTATTAATAATTTTTTTAATAGTTTTTCCTGTGCTCATCCATTTAAAATGGCAAAACTCCTGATCAAATAAAATTGTTCCCATGGCTCTATCTCACCACTAATACCCATGGGGTGCATCTACATGAGATACTGACTGCTTAGTAGCTTGATACTACTGCACAGTAGTGTCATATGACAAAAACCGTGAGATGACACTACTATGCAGTAGTATTAGGCTACTACTCAGTAGCATCAGAAAAAAGTTGTTCACTGGTGCTTCTGCACAGTAACTTGGGTTACTTTGCATTTATTTAGAACTTGTTTATACAACCACTGTGCAATAGCATCTCATGTAGACATGGCCATGGAGTAGCAGCCACAGAGACAACTGCTTGTTATAACTTCATACTTTGTCCTCTGAAGCAGTTGCATGACTGATTTTTGTTCTTCTCAGCTGCCTAGTCCTGTTCCCTTTTTATTTGGTAACATGAAGATGATATCAAGGGATACCAAATGTATATATCCTGTATCAGAAAAGTGCAAAGCACATCAGCGTAATGTGTTCAAGAAGGTTAACTAAATTTCTAGCTGAATAGGTTTGTTTGAGGTAAACCTAGAGAGGTTGTGGCTATAAAAACCCAAACCAGCCTAATTGGAATTCCATTTAAAATGGGGGGGGGGGGAATAATGTTTAGATATTTGTCAGATTAAGCTGCTAAAAAAAAATCTTATCTAGGGAGGTCAGTACTCAATGATAAAGACAATCTCTTAAGGACAATTTGGAGGTCATTCCAATTCTGCCATTTGAAGCCCTATGATGTCTCCTAGTAATTTTTCATGAACATGAATCTGTGATGGTGTATAGAAGAGTGCAAGGAATTATTAGGATCCATAAAAGCATCCTACTGTCTTTTATGTGTTTAATTTCATAATGGTGCTCTGAGGTTTCCAAAGGGCTGTCATGAAGAACAGAATGCAAAAGGTATGGGGCCAAGAGAGCAAGAAAGAGTGAGTCTAGCCCAGTAAAAAAAGTAATTCCCCTGTAGTGGGAGGAATACCCGAGTCTTTACTTCGAAAGTGGATTTAATCCTGGTCTCTTCCTAGGTGCTTAGCCTTAAGATATTTTCTTGACATTAGCATTCCCATACCCAGAAATGCCTTGCTCTTGGCAGGGCTGAGTAGCTTAGTGCCTATCTTGCAGTTCAGCTCTATCAGGATTGACAAACTAGGAGTTTTCCTCTTTCTGTCTCCCTCAACATTCAGTCATACAGGTGTCTTTTGATAACATCTACCATGTGCTTACTGAACACACCTCTCCACAAAATTCAGGAACAACTATCATTTTCCTACAAAACATGACAGCTGGAGGAGCAGCTGGCTTTCTTTTATCCAACAACTTGGTAGGTAGAGGATTCCTGCAGACTGTGGGGAATCCAAACTCATCATTCCTCTGCGTCAGGAGATTCGCAGTCACATCACCTGCCTTCCAGGTGTGTGCTCTAATCACCAGGCAACAGGTAGGCAAAGAGGGGGACCTCTCCATGTCTCAAGTTGAAGCTGCGCAACTGTGCACCAAAAAAATATTAAGGAACAGATAGCAAGAGTGAGGAAGAAAGGCTCCTACCTTCATGAGAGTTTCCTTCTGTGGCTCTTGAGTTGATGGAGGCCACTCCCTGTAGCCCTGAGCAAGAGGCAGGACTTCTTTGTTTTTAGCATTTCCTATTGAATAGTTCTAAGTAGCTCCCCACTCAGTATGCAGTATGTTTGGGATCCCAATCTGATGTTCCCAATTCTCCATTTCAAGTAGATAGTATGAACATCTAACTCATCTAACTTCTATATCCCCGCTCATGTGTTGCACTGCCTAACTTCTAGGCATGCATCCTGTGTTTGGATCTAATAATAAGTTATTTATACAAGATCAATCAGGATGTGTACAGGACTTAGGAAACAGAACCCACGTTTTGACATGCTTGGTGAACTCATTATCACATACATCCCTTCATAGCTTAGACTGATGCAATTTAAAATCTCCGCTGAAGCACACTTATATAATCTTTTGAAAAGCACTAAGGTTTGAAGCAGTACTTATATCTAAATTGATATACACAAGTGCTCCAAACTGAACATAGTGACACAGTGACAGCAAATGGCAAGTATATGCCAATACTTTGAAATGTCATGTCCAGGGAAAACAATAATAAACATACCTTGTCAAAGCAGAGATAACTCAAGCACATCTAAAATGAACATAGTGCACAATGAGCTGACAAACTCAGCTTTTATCTTCATTAGTATTGTATTGACAGGACAGATACTGTGTATTTCTAAAGAGACAAAACAGATGTTCTGTTCTGCAAGAGACTGAGCATAATTGCTCAGCACTCAACAGACAATTCTTCTTTCTGAACTCTATTGAATCAAGGGCGGATCTAGGATTTTAAAAAGCGGGGCAGAGGGTTTGCAGGTGGTGTTCTGCATCATCACATATAACACAACACATTTTTTCTCTAGAAGATATACAAATATGCTAAGGTCCTCATGCTATATTATTCGGTTTAAGATCAGAGCAAAACAAATATGACAATTAGAATGTGCATTACTTTTCTAGATTATGTATTGAGTTTAAAAACTTAGACCCAAGACGTCCAAAAATATTGTTTCATTAGTCCTGTAGTCATCATAGTTAAATGTGTATCTCTTATTCAGAACCTAGCCATCTTGAGCATCTTGACAGTGCATATAGCACCTCACTGAATCATTTTCACACCTGAGTTATTTTTTTTAAGCTAGAACTAAAAACAGTCTGAAGGACTGTGAAATAAAAGAGAGTTATTAGTAGGGATAGCTAACAGACAGCAAAATTGCAAAAGAAAGGGTTGCTTGATTAATGGAACTTCAGCACCATTAAAAAGGAGAGAGGGTTGTTAACACTTGTAGAGTGAAGACAGATTAGCAGGAATTGGGTAGATTACAATGAGCCATGAAATCAGTTGACTTCCTTAGCACCACTAAAAAAGAAATATTGTTGCCTTTATGGGGAAGTTGGTTTTAAAATTTGGGTGGAGCAGAAAGCAAAGCAGGGTACAGCTGTACCACTGGATCCATCCTTGGAGTGAGGATTCCTCTTGCTTTTATACACTATTCCAATTAACAAGGTCTATCAGTACTTCAGACTGGATATTACTGTGTGTGACAAAAGATGAGAAATGAGGAGCTCAGTAGTTATGTATAGCTCTAGAAAAGGAAAGGATGTGATGAGCAGTCAGTTGGCCTAAAATACCTAAGCAAGGGCCCAACTCTTAAGGGTCAGCAGCAGAAACAAGCCATTTTGTAGAGCAGAGGTTACAATAACCCTTTACAAGCAAAGAAATGCATAGGATTCTAAACCCTAGCTAATGTAAAGTGTTCAAAACATACACAGTTTCTTATTTGGACCTATTTTATGTCAGTGCTAAAATACAGAGGTCAGAAGTTCCAAACAGAAACCCATGCTCAGCAAATATAACATGCTATATGTCAGCTCAAGATACTCTGTATTTGTTCACAATAAGATTTTCCTTTCTTCTGGCACTAGATACTGTGAGACATGTTACACAGCAACAATGGGATTAGCAGAATGAACAATCCTGTTTTTATCACCAACTAATAGCTTGGTTGACCAGAAAAATTTAAACAGTCTTCAGTGTCTGCCATTATACACAAATCTGATACCTTTCTTTACTTTCTTAGAAAAAAACAATGAATTCTTCCTTGGAATCTTGTCATCATGTAGCCAGCATATCCAAACATTTAAACATCAGTGTTTATACAGGAGCATTGTACAGAGTGAAAAAAGGAAAAACAAATTTACAGACATCAGCTCAAAGTCAAATACCCCAACCTAAGAAATACAGGATGACAATCCATAGTTTCAAAGTATACCTTCTGCTTTGCATCAGGGCTCAGTCAGTGTAGAGTACGTGTCTAATTTTAAAAGTACATAGAAACATCAGACAGAGAGTCCATGAGAGAGCAACAGGAATGATAAAATGTTTTGTTTTTTAAATGAACAGTGAGGAAGGGCTAAAAAAAACTGGGTTTAATCTGGAAAAAAAAAAAGAAGACAAGGTGCATCTATACAAGATTTCATAGATTTCATAGACATTAGGGCTGGAAGTGACCTCCGAAGATCATCGAGTCCAGCCCCCCGCCCAAAAGGCAGGATGTCAGCTGGGGTCATAAGATCCAGCAAGATAAGCATCCTTTTACTCTTGAAGGTGTTCAATGAAGGCGCTTGAACCAACTCCGATGGCAGGCTGTTCCAGACCTTGGGGGCTCACACAATAAAGATATTCTTCCTTATGTCCAGCCTGAAATGGTATTGCAGTAGTTTATAACCATTCAACCTCGTCATCCCTTGGGTGGCTCTGGTGAACAAACGTTCCCCCAGATACTGATGGTCAGCCCTGATAAACTTATAGGTGGCCATCAGGTCACCCCTGAGCCTGTGCTTCTCCAGGCTAAAGAGCCCCATAACTCTTAGCCTGTCATTGTAAGGTCTGTTTTCCTGACCTCTGATCATGCACATGGCTCTTCTCTGGATGCTCTCAAGCTTCTCCACAGCGTTTTTGAATTATGGGGCCAAAACTGGACACAATACTCCAGCTGCAGCCTCACCAAGGCCGAGTACAAGGGGAGAATGACGTCCTGGGATTTGCTTGAGAAGCATTTACGGATGCAAGCCAGCATTTTGCTCGCTTTGCTAGCTGCAGCATCGCACCGCAGGCTCATGTTCATCTTGTGGCCAGTGATGACCCCCAAGTCTCTTTCTTCCGTAGTACTAGTCAGTATAGCACTGCTGAGCCTATAAGGATGCTGCAGGTTTTTCCTCCCAAGGTGGAGAACCTTGCATTTTTCAGTGTTAAACACCATCAGGTTCTTGCCCAGCCATTTGCTGA
>NW_005843191.1:127465-130330 GCF_000455745.1 Alligator sinensis
TTGTTCAGTCCGCTTCTGACTCCAATGTCCACATCATTAATGAAGATGTTGAACAATATGGGTCCAAGGACAGAGCCTTGGGGGACCCCAATGGTCACAGGGCACCGTGATGATTGACTTCCATCAATTACCACCCTCTGGGTCCGAACACGGAGCCAGTTACCCAGCCAGCAGATCGTGGTGGACCAAAGGCCACAGTTGGCCATCTTTGTCCAGAGGTGATCATGGGATACCAGATCGAAGGCTTTTTTGAAGTCAAGATATATGACATCAATCTCTTCTCCCTTGTCCAGGTGATAGGTCACCTGGTCATAAAAGGAAATGAGATTGGTCAAGCAAGACCTACCCACAACAAACCCATGCTGGCTATCCCTCAGGATGTTGGTGTCGGCCAGTCCATTAAGGATGGCCTCTTTAATAAACTTTTCTAAGAACTTCCCCAGGATAGAAGTCAGGATGATGGGCCTATAGTTTGCCAGATCATCTTTCCTCCCTTTCTTGAAGATAGGCACCACATTGGCCTTCTTCCAGTCTTTGGGCACTACACCAGAGCGTCAGGAGTTCTCAAAGATCTGTGCCGGAGGCTGGGCTATGATGTTCACCAGCTCCTTGAGAACCCTGGGGTGTAGATTGTTAGGGCCAGCTGACTTGAAGGTATCCAGCCTCTCAAGGTGTTCCTTTACGAGGTCAGCATTGATGGAGGGCAAGGGATCATCCTCACCAGGACCTCCCTGTCCCGTAGCGGGCCTCCCATGGGACTGATGAAAGACCGACGCAAAGTACCCATTTAATAGGCTGGCTTTTTCCTGGGCATCAGATGTCAGATGTCCCATCTGGTTTAGCAGGGGTCCAATGTTGCCCTTGCTTTCCTCTGACTCCCCACATATCTGAAAAAGGACTTTTTATTGTCCTTGATACTCGAAGCTAGTTGGAGTTCAGTTGCAGCTTTGGCTTTCCTGGTTTGCTCCCTGCAGGACAAGACCAGTGCAGAATATTCCTCCTTGGAGGTGAATCCCATCCTCCATCCTTTGCAGGCCTTTCTTTTTAGCCTCAGGAGGTCTGCTAGATCCCTGGAGAGCCAGGGGGGCTGCTGTGCCCTCTTGCTGCCTTTTCTCCAAGATGGAATAGAATTAGCTTGTGCATTGAGGATTGCTCCTTTGAGGAGCAACCACTCTTCCTGAACTCCCCTGCCCCTGGGGTTGTGTTCCCTTAGGGCATCACTGACAAGCCTCCTGAGCTTGTCAAAGTTGGCTTTTCTGAAGTCAAGGACTTCAGTGTTGCTGACTGACTTGCCAGCTTTACGGTGGATGGTGAAGGTGATCAGCTCATGGTCGCTGTCACCCAGCTACCCATCAATCACTTGGTTGTCGATTAGGTCCTCCCCAGTAGCCAGCACCAGGTCAAGCAGCGCTTTACCTCTCATTGGCCCATAGATTTCTTGAGTCAGGTAGAGGTCATGCACGCACGATAGGAAGCTTTGCGACCGCTTAGATTTTGTTGAGTGATCCTCCCACTAGATGTCCGGGTAATTGAAGTCACCCATGACAACCATGGTCCTGGAGCATGTGGCCTCAGCCAGTTCCCGGTTGAACTCTTGGTCAAGCTCTTGACTTTGGGTGGGAGGTCTGTAGTAGACTCCCACTGTTGTGCCCCCTCTGCCGTGTTCCCCATGGATTTTAACCCAGAGGGTCTCCAGTCATCCACCCTGGTCACCAGCATCAGCTTGCAGGGACGCATAGCTTTCCTTAACATAGAGAGCTACACCCCCGCCCCTTTTATCTACTCGATCTCTCCTGTACAAGGTATAGCCATCTATACCCATGGTCCAGTCATGGGTGGAGTCCCACCAGGTCTCCGTTATCGCTATGACATCATAATTATTTGCATTAAGCAGGAGGATGAGTTCCTCCTGCTTATTCCCCAAGCTCCTGGCATTTGTGTACAGGCAGGCAAGTGTCCCTCCCCTTGGGGGCTCTTGCCTTGCCCACAGTTTGTACCATGGCTGGGGCAGGGGTGGGGTCCCTTAAGTGTCTTGGCCTGCTGGATTTGCAAGGGTTGCTAAGCAGGCCTTTGGTGTGGACTAGGAGTAAGCAGCTGGCAGGTGCAGGCCAGCCCTGATAAGGTGGCCATTTTAAATCCCGGGCTCTCAGGATTGAGGCAGCAGTTTGCTGCAAGAAGCCAAAGGAGTAACAACACCTGGCTGAGCTGCTGCTCACAGAACACCATGGTGGTAAGGGAGGAACTACATGGATGGCAGGAGGTTCCTACATACCCAGTGGGGTCCAAGCCCCAGAAAGAAGCCTTTGGCCTAGTTAGAACAAGGCCCAGCCTAGGCATTGGGCAAACAGCTGGTAGACCTACAAGGGGGTCAGGCAAGCCCTGAAGTAGAAGAGGGCTCTCTGATGGGACCCAGGAGGGACCCCTCTCTGGAGTATGGGGGTCAGCAACTGCTAGGTTGATTCTCTGATCCCTTGCACTGGTCAGTGAAAGAGGGCCAGGGCCAAAGGGCAATGAAACCCAACACCAGGGGCAGGCCAGGGCCACTGTGAGCTAACTGGCACTCTGACTGGCCTAGAGGTGGGGCCAGAGTCTGTAAGGACTGAAGGTGTCTTCGATGCAGGGGACATCACAGCCAAAGAGGGTAGGGGTCAGCCAGCATGCAGGCTATTATAAGATCAGAGTGGGGCCAGAGTGAGAGCTGGGCCCAATGAGAGAGAGAGACCCCAAGGACAGCATACAGGAGCCCTAATGAGGGAGCTAGACCGGGGCGGGTAGGCCTGCTTGGTCCTGGGTAAGACCTAAAACTGCACCCTGCCTGGTGGTCTGGTAGGTCTGTCATTGGCGGGGACAGCTCCCCGGAAGGCC
>NW_005843191.1:130361-132393 GCF_000455745.1 Alligator sinensis
AGGAATGCCAGGCCAGTTACCTCCCCAGTGAAAGGCAGGTAGGGGTGCCTGATAACCCCAGCCCACACCATCTGTGGTTCATTATGACCAGAGGGTAGTGGGGCCAGGCATGCCCATGGGAGAGGCACCTGAGCCCATGAGGGTGCAAGACTCTGAGGCCCCAACTTGGGGGCGGAGTGTGGACCTCAATGAGCGGGGCAGAATATTTATCCTGGCAAAGTGATAGAGTGTTGAGGCTCCAGAGAAGGAGGCGTGTGTTGAGGCCCCAGGAAGGGGACAGTTAGGTCCAGGTAAGTCTTTGGACGCCTGAGGCTGCAAGGGGGCCTGCGGCTGAGAGGGCAAGTAATTAGCCCTAATTAGAGGGTGTGAATGAGGAGTTAGCTGGGCAGGGGCTTGGGTCAGAACTCTGCCCAGGGCAAGGTGAATTGGCTGGTCACCACTCAGATGAGGGTCACGGGAGAGGTCTGAAAGGCTGCACCAGGGCCAGTCAAGGAATGCTGGTAGGCAAGCCCGATGACCTACAGGAGCCACTCAAAGGATCAGGGCTGATCGAATGTGGTCCTGTGTAGGACGGCAAATAAGAGACCCAGTGAGAGTTGGCAGAGTGCTAGAGGTCTGGTGAGAGCGGGTGGTGTGAATGAGGCCTGTTGCGGGAATGATAGGATGAATGTGTGAGGCGTAGCAAGGGCTGAGTTTGGCCCAGCCTCGAGCCAGAGCAAACAGCAATTCAAGGATGACATCTGCAAGGCATGGGCCCTGATAGGAAAGGTCAGAGTCATGCCTTAGGCATCGGGGTCTTGAATGGGCAGCCTTCTATTTATTGACACACCATTTTACATTACATCAAAGGTGTGGCAGGTAAGACCGGGCAGACTGCCCAAGACAGGTGTGACCAGGCCTGGGAGTTTGCTCCCTGTCACATAAATTTACTCTAAAGTAAACCCACCATGCAGCTTTTGCATGTGTAGACATGCCTACTGAGAAGTATAAAACACCTTTCTGCTAGATATATGGTTGTTATAATGGGATGAGATTGTTCACTGTGTCCACTGGGGCAAGGAGGAAAAGAAGTCAGTTTAATTTGCAACAAAAAATATGTAGGTAGGTAACATATTAGGAAAACTTTTTAAGTGCAGGTTTAGTGAGACTGCTGTCACTGGCAGAGCAAAGCAAGCACTGAAACAACCACAGATGAAGCTATAAAATGGCTTTGACTGGAATTTTTTATAAAAATATAATCTATGAAAATTAGATAAATGTCAGTGCTGAGCAGCGTAAAAGAGAACCCCAACCATGTTAACTCCAGAGGGAAGTGGAGGAGGACGGAAGAGTGGGACCCCAAGGGAATAAGACTTCCATGTCCCATAGGGGCATATATCTGTATCAGACAGCAGAAACAGAAACCCAAACCCTGAAGCTCTGAGACAGCTTGGGAGATAAGGAGCACTTCAGGGCAGATGGACCAACCTAACCATTAGGCTGAACTCCTAGGCCCATTTTCAAAGACCATGGTCAGGTAATTGGAAGGGCAGTGTGGCTTATGTAAATATTGTGCGGGCCGGGCGCGAGCCGGGCCCTTTTTCATGCTGCACGCGGGCTGTGGCCAGCAGCCCAGGCACACGGGGTCGGAGAGAGGGGCACGACAAGCTAGAATTAGGCACAGACTCGTAGGGGTAGTTTTAAAGATTGTTTACTTACACTGAGATGGCAGTGGTGTAGACTGGAAAACTTGCTTGAGTTGTGGTTACAGACAAACGCAACATGGACGGTCGCGTGGAGTTTGCTAGGCTCCACGGAAACAGAGCTCTGGATGCTTGGGTGAGCGCACCACCAAAATCGGACTCGTAGATACGTCTTATGAAATTTTGTCGCTCGAAGACAGGAAGAGGTGGGCGATGGATCAGGTCGCCAAGCTCCTCTGAATCTCACACAGGGGTCTTTACTTCCCTACCGTGTACCCAGAGTCCCCACGAGATGGATGTGGAGTCCTCTTCGGCTTGGGTGGAAACCGCTCAAGCCTCTTATACGGCTA
>NW_005843191.1:132805-134112 GCF_000455745.1 Alligator sinensis
GGCACACACAAATATACACATAATTACATTCATAATAAAAAACTGAATGATCAGGGCTTCAGTGGGCATCATGGCGGAGTCGCATATCAGGCCTTTATTTCTTTTGGTGATGTTGTCCTTCTCGGGGCCTTTCTCCACCACGCACTCTGAAGTTCGGATCTGTAAAAGAACTTTCTTAAAACGGTTATTTCACTAATATTTACAAAACATATATGGATCCGCATGATAAAGTGGTTAATTAAACTTACTATCACTATTAAACATATAATACAGATATATAAACATGATTCTAATCTAAACAGCTTTTTGGTATACTCAACGCGACGAAATTGTCGAGGAGTCGTCATCAAATTCTTCTAGGTAGTGAAAACCTAACTTGTAGGCCAGTTGCCATTGTCCCGCATCCCCCAAAATCCGAAGCTGTCGCTTATTAAGTCCAGAACGCTGCAGGAGAAATCCAAACATGTATCGCTCCTCTTGTGTTCTCTGGTGTAACACTGGTCGTTCGGACTCACGGTGTCTTGTATTTCGAGCTTCTGTCGGACGTTCAGATTCCTGATCGCTGGACAACTTTGGCTCCATTAGGATACGCAACCTTGACAACTGACGAAGGAGGTTGCTTGCGGGGTGATCCACCATTGGGTTCAGCATAATTCGTAAAACACCTGTATTTTTTCGCCCACAAATCTCGAGACAACTGTCTATGCCGTGGATGGTTATCGGAACAGTTCCAGGGTTTCGCAGGTGACGGTGAGACCACGGTTGTATTCACTGGAGTGGTGTTAATCCCAGTGCGCATGCTCTGGGGTTCCAAGCACAATACGAAACTCCAATGATAGCTAGCATAAGCTGCTCTGCACTGGTATGCTCTGACCGTCCGTCATGCCATGCATGGGCCTTTTGTTCGATCAGTCCTGCTACAAGCACTGGAATTGGAATAGGCCAATGGACATTAATCGTCATCATGTCGATGTCAGTGACATGTCCTCTACAACATGAGGCTTGTCTGACCAAAAAGCTTGCTTCTTCCTGGTTCAAGAGGTCAGATCCAAGCTCCACGACCAAACGTCCCAACCACACAGCAAGAGTTTCCTCAGGTTGAATTCTGGATTCTCTACACAAATCTTGCAGCTCAGTTCTGGAGCGAGCGCAATAGGTGGTAGCACGAACTATGTTTGGTGGCTTGATGACTCGGCTGGTTGATGCTGTAGGCTGATCAGTTTCTTTATGAGTCATTGCTGTTGTTATTGTAGGGGTTGTTGCTGTTGTTACAGACAGGAGGGGCGGATGCACTCCTCCGCTTGACT
>NW_005843191.1:134336-142818 GCF_000455745.1 Alligator sinensis
CCCCTTCTCTTCCGGCTTCTCCACGCGGTCTCCCTCTTGCTCGGCGCCATCTTGGGCTGGCGTTCTAAGATCCCCTCTCTTAGCCGCTTCTCCGACCGCTTGAACAGCCACACACAGCTGGGCTCTTAAACTTAGATTTTTATTCATTAAATCACTTAATTCTCCCCCCTTGTCGTACCTCAGGGCCACCCTCTCATCCGCGGTGCGTCTCTCTGTTCTCGGATCTTCGCGGAGCTCGCGCCCCCTCAATCTAGACATCATCGTGCCAGGGGAGAACCAGTCAACTGGCAACGGCTCCTCACTCTCCCAAACACATCGCTGGCAACGAGCACACTCCCGGGTGAAAGCTGGGTTCGGTTCACCCGTCGGGTTGCGTCCGGCGAGGGACACAGTATCAAGGGGCCTGAACAGGACCCGCTTGTCGCCCATAATACACCTGAACGCCGCGGGGAGCAAACACACTTCTTTCTCCCTCGGGGCTCCATCCTAGGAGGCTCCCTCTTCTCCCTTCAGCGAAAAGCGTCCACTGATATATTTCTCACCCGTTCCGCCCGCAAGGTGGTAAGCGATATGCGCTTCCAGCTCTTCAAAACTTTTCACCTGGCGCTTGCTATCACACCAAGGGCAGTTCCTAACTAATTCTAGCTCTAGCGAGGTCTCTCCTGATCCCATCCTTGTCGCCATGTGCGGGCCGGGCGCGAGCCGGGCCCTTTTTCATGCTGCACACGGGCTGTGGCCAGCAGCCCGGACACGCGGGGTCGGAGAGAGGGGCGCGACAAGCTAGAATTAGGCACAGACTTGTAGCGGTAGTTTTAAAGATTGTTTACTTACACCAGAGATGGTCGTGGTGTAGGCTGGAAAACTTGTTTGAGTTGCGGTTACAGACAAAGACAACACGGACGGTCGCGTGGAGTTTGCTAGGCTCCACGGAAACAGAGCTCCGGATGCTCTGGGTGAGCGCGTCACCAAAATCGGACTCGTAGATACGTCTTATAAAATGTTGTTGCTCGAAGACGGGAAGAGGTGGGCGATGGATCAGGTCGCCAAGCTCCTCTGAATCTCACACAGGGGTCTTTACTTCCCTACCGTGTACCCAGAGTCCCCACGAGATGGATGTGGAGTCCTCTTCGGCTTGGGCGGAAACCGCTCAAGCCTCTTATATGGCTAGCAAGCCAATCACTAGCCACCACGTGTGAATAATTTAGAACTAGCCAATAGCGGGACACAAATTTGCATGTGGGTGGCAGGAACTCTTTTGCACTGTGCATTTCTCTTGCAACTTGAGCAATGCACCCTGCAAAAGAAGCTGCAAATAGGCGGGAAACTTGTCCCTGCACCGGAGTTCTCCTCTGCAGTAGAAAACTCTCCCGTGCAATGAAGCTGCAATTTGGCGGGGATAATTCAGGTGCCGAAGCACACACAAAATCATACCTTTGGGTTATGAAAAATATAATCCAGTCTTTGGGCTTGTATAGTCAGTCTGTGCCTGTAGGCTGCAGGCTGAAGAGTGATAGACAGAATGGGCTGTCAGAAAATAAGGGAGGTACCTTGGAGTTTCGGCAGAACAAGCTAGTCCCTTGGGGAAGGAGTGCAGTGTCTATTTGAGACCAAAGTCAGGGTTTATGTCTCAGTTTCAACCAGGTGGTTTATATTTTGTGTTTTTTTTCCAACTGGAGGACTGGAATGTGGTGATGTGGGTGGTTTGGAGGCCAGAAGGGGGTTTCTGGGAGGCACCTAGTGCTTTGGGCCCTGCAAAGGGGTTGAGAGGGCCCTGCAAGGGCCAAGGGCTGGGGTAAACTGCTTTAAAGACATGGCCAAAGCCCAGTAAATTAAATCAGGGCAACACCTGTAAGTCATGGGTGTAGCTGAATGCCTTGATTATATCTCCTTAGGCATGACTAGGGGCTGGGGTCCACATTAGGGTCTGTAGGACCCCAGCTGTGTGATAAGGCAGACATGCCATGAGATCTGTGTTAAAAGGGAAGAGCATGCTAGAGGGATAGAGAGGCAGGTACAGGGAGGAGCCCTGAGGAATAAGTTTGGGGTGGAGGAGTCTAGAGGCCTGAGCCAAAAAAGGGAGGGTGTTAAAGAAGCTACTCTTGCCTCTAGAGGAAGCCTCCTCCCAAGGAATTATATTAACACCAAGGCATTTCAGGTGAGGGCTTGGAGGTTAGGGGCAGCTGGAAAGCAAAGTGGGGCAGCTAGGGATCACAATGGCTGGCCTCAAAGGTCAGGTCTTGTCACAGAAAAGAAGTAGGTTATGGAAAGACAGCTGAGGGTAGCATGGAAAGGTGGGGGGGTGGGGTGAGCAGGGTGACTGGCTGGGCGCCAAAGCAAAGCGGCGCCAACAGGTGCTGCCGAGCTGAGGCAGAGCATGAGACAGAGTTGTGAGCGAGTCATTTGGGGCAGTGTGGGGACGGGGGAGGGTGGCTCCCGCTGCTGCATGCACTCTTGGGCAAGCCTGGGAGGCGGGGCATGTGGTCCCCAGATCTGTGCGTGGGGTGAAGGTAGTCTGCTGCTACAGGCTTGCCCCAGGTGCCAGACTGCCTTGCTACAGTACTGGGAGAAGGTGAGCTGTAGGACTGTGTGGAGAATTTGAGGTAGGCTGAAGGGTTAAGGCTTACACTGCTTAAGGCTTGTAAGAGCAGAGTGGTAATTGTGAGGTCTTCTGCACTGGCCGTGGAGGGTTTCTTTAACATTCAGGATGCCAGGAAGCTGTGCTTTTGGAATAATGTTAGGAAATAATTCCAACAGGATTATTTAAATTTAAAAGACAGGGTTATTTTTTCTTCTTTTTTTTAGTTGGAGCTACCCAGTCTCATGTTTGCATTTCAGATTACTTTTAAGTGATATTATTATTGAAAGCTATATAGTTTTGTATAGTTTCATAGTTCCAAGAAGACAGAAAATCAGTTTAATCTTCTAACTAGAAACTCCCTTTTTTGGAAAGGGAATACTGTCCCACTGTAATGTAATGCCATTGTGCTTCTCCCGAAATCTTTTCAATACTCTAGTAAGGGAAGAATAGGGTCCTCCTCCTCAAATCACCTGTGGAATTTGGACATGCTCAAAATATAAATGATATATTAATGATATATTAATTATATAAATGATATATTAAATGATAAACCACCTGGCTGCAACTGCTATGGGGCAACCGGCATGGTTTCATTAGGGGCAGGTCCTGTCAGACCAATCTGATTGCCTTCTACGATCAAGTCACAAAATCATTGGACCAGGTATCGCGGTGGACGTAGTCTTTCTGGACTTCAGGAAGGCCTTTGACACTGTCTCCCACCCCAAAGCGAGGCAACTGTGGCATTGATGCCTAAGCAGTCAGATGGATAGCAAATTGGCTGAGGGGCCACACTCAGAGACTGGTGGTGGATGGGTCATATTCGACCTGGAGGGATGTGAGCAGTGGAGTCCCCCAGGGCTTGGTCCTTGGGCCTGCACTGTTTCTTTATTAGCGACTTGGACAAGGGGGTGAAAAGCACCCTGTTTAAATTCATGGATGACACCAAGATTTGGGGTGAGGTAGGCATGCTGGAAGGGAAGGACAGATTACAGCAGGACCTGGACAGGTTACAGGGGTGGGCAAATGAGAATAGGATGGGATGCAATACAGACAAGTGCAGGGTGCTGCACTTGGGCAGTAAGAACCAGCAGCATACCTATAGGCTGGGGAACTCTCTTCTCAAAAGCACGGTGGCAGAAAGAGGTCTTGGAGTCATTATTGATTCCAAGATAAACGTGGGCCACCAACGTGAGGATGCAGTCAGTAAGGCCAACCGCACCTTGTCGTGCATCCACAGGTGCATCTCAAGCAGGGCCAGGGAGGTGATCCTCCCCCTCTATGCGACACTGGTCAGGCCACAGCTGGAGTACTGCATCCAGTTCTGGGTGCTGCACTTCAGGAAGGATGTGGACAGCATTGAGACGGTCCAAAAGAGGGCCACTCGTATGAACTGAGGACAGCAGGGCAGACCCTATGAAGAGAGGCTACAGGCCCTTAACCTGTTCAGCCTTCACAAGAGAAGGCTGAGAGGGGACCTGGTGGCCGTCTATAAACTTACTAGGGGGGAACAGCAGGGAATGGGAGAGACCTTGTTCCCCCGAGCGCCTCCTGTAGTAACAAGGAATAATGGCCATAAGTTGTTAGAGGGTAGGTTCAGACTAGACATTAGAAGGCACTACTTCACAGTCAGGGTGGCTAGGATCTGGAACCAACTTCCAAGGGAAGTAGTGCTGGCTCCTACCTTCGGGGTCTTTAAGAGGAGGCTTGACAATTACCTAGCGGGGTCATTTGAGCCCAGTTTTCTCTCCTGCCCAGGGCAAGGCATCAGACTAGAAGATATGTAAGGTCCCTTCCAACCCTACATCTATGAATCTATATGCACAAGGAAGCATCACTGTGCTTGGCTTAGTCTCATCTAGCTGTTATCAAGTGAACTATCCTAAACTCACAGATGTTCTTGTCTGTTCCCTTGATTTCCTTTGCAAACTATAGTTGTGTAGTCACTTGAGCCATGTATGAATGTTCATTAATCTCCCACTCACCTAAAATACTGTTTAAGCAGATCAATAAAACTGAAGAGTTTTGACTTGTTAAGCAGAATCAAATCCAGTATGTCATTATCATGGCTGTATGAGCCATTTGATACAACACTTGAAGTGAGCCACAAAATGAGTTTACCATACTATTCTAAGGAGCACCTCAGTGAGGCATAGCTTGCCTGCTCTGTATGTTAAGCTCCCATGTGGATTAAATGCAGACTTTTTAGATTAGGGCTGGATTCATGTCAGTAGACTCTCTTTCCTGCATATGTTTATTGGTGCCTGCTGCTTTTAAGGCAGTTATATTGTATCCATTTCAGAGTTTAGTGCACATAGAGTGGAGGTACCATGTTTCTCTGATATGCTTGATACCATAATCTGCAGAGGTTAGTCATATTCTTATGTTGGGGAAAACTTGTCCCCAGGTTCATTAGGCGGAGGCTCAGACGAACAACGACATAAGTTTAAAGACTTGATTTATTAAAGAATGCATTCTGAACAGACAACTGCCCCGAGAGGTAACTGGCTGTTGTTCTACTTCGCGCGCAGCTTGATTATATAGCAAGTATGATATAGGAAGTATGACATCATATGCATAGTAACAGATACATCAATCTATTTAATAGCCACACACTTTCTATACTAGTATCCTGTTTTTACTAAACTAGAATTGTTCCAGTTTGTGCTTAGCCTAGCAGTTTGGGGTCATGCCCTTTGACTTCCTCATAGCTTAAGCTGTGTGCGTGACCTGTTCGCTTACACATAATGGTGATTGACTCCGTTCTGTTCCCCTTCATTCCCCCCTTTGATCCTTCAAAAGAAGGATCACTCTATTTCTATCTGGCGCAGGTTAGTCCATAGTTTCTCCTGTTCTATCTCATTTTCCTTAAATTCTACCATCATTAGAAATCTTTCGTCATTAGTTCTGGGGATAAGTCCACAGACCCAACAATCAGAAACATTTAAGGCCACAGTAACCCTTTTCAGGAACCGTAAATACACATTTGCATTTGCCATAGCTAGTACCACTAACATTAACATCAACAGCTTCATTATGTTGAATTCTGTTGGCAGGTATTGTTTGGCTTGCCTCTGCAGGCAATTCTTCTGGATTACGTTGTCACTTGCTTCACCGTATGGAAGATTTATTTTACTGAAATCGTTGTATTTGGTTTATTTTATTTTATTTTTTTCAGACGCAGGTTGTAGGTATGAGGGGGCTCAACCCTGTGAGCTGCTTCAGCGCTTACATCAGGGAGACCTTCTTCCTCATCAAATCCAGTTCCTGTTGGAGCGGGATTTAAATCCAGCTGGGTCAGTTCCGGATCGATTTGTTCTACTTCTTTTGGTGTTAAGGTTCTTCTGCAATGAGATGCATGGATCCAGGCAGACTTTCCATCAACCTTTACAGCTGTATTGGTGGTTAGTAAGACCTGATAAGGTCCATTCCATCTAGGCTGCAGACAGTTTTTCCAGTGAAATTCTTTTACAAGGATCCAGTCTCCAGGGCTTAGAGAATGGCAAGGAACATCAGTAGGCACGGGTAAGGCTGCACTGACCTGTGGGAACAAAGCTTTAGCAGTTTTCATGAGTCCTCTGCAATAATTTAACACATTCTCATGGCCTTCCAACAGGTTTGCTGCTTTTTGTTCATTGATAGGGTGTAGGTCTACATTTATTGATCTACCAAAGAAAATTTCATATGGCGTCAACCCATGTTTTCTATTTGGCATGTTCCTGAGGTGCATCAGTGTAATTGGAAGAATGTCAGGCTAAGAAAGTCCAGTTTGCTTACAAAGTTTGGGTAATTTGGATTTAATATCTTGGTTAAGACGTTCAACCTTTCCTGAGCTTGCTGGGTGATAAGGTGTATGGAATTTCCATGTAAACCCCAATGCCTTACTTAATACTTTCTGAATTTGCGAGATAAAATGTGGCCCTTGATCTGAGTCTACCGTGAGGGGTATGCCGAATCTTGGAATTAATTCAGTCATTAATTTCATTGCTACAGAGACTGCGTCTGCCCTTCTGGTAGGGTAGGCTTCTATCCATCCACTGAAATGGCATATTACAACCAGAACATGCTTAAACCCTTTGCTAGGTGGGAGATCAATGAAGTCTATCTGCAAGTTCTGAAATGGTCCATAGGACCATGGACTAGCACTGGCCTGGACATGTGTTGGTTTACTAATTCCATGTTGTAGGCATATAGCACAGGTTTCCGATACCTTTTTCGCTTCTGCATGAATGGTGTATACATATCAGTACCTCAAAATGTTCCCAGCTACCCCACTTTTGCATGCATGTCCCATTTCATGGGACACGTGGGCAAGCTGAGGGACAAGGGTTTTTGGGGCAATAATGCGCCCATCTGGAGACTTCCATAGGGTATCAGAATATAAAGTACAGCCTGCCACAAGCCACGCATGCTTTTCAGATTCTGGAGCTGCATCTTGGAGGAGAGAGATATTAGATAGTGAAAGATTAAGAGTTGCACATAAGGAGATAACAAGTGGGGTGCCTTCGAGGGCGGCACGTTGCACGTGCTGATCTGCACAAGCATTTCCTTGGCTTATCGAATCAGAGCCTCCTGTATGAGCTTTGCAGTGTATAACAGAAATCTGTTTAGGGAGTAAAAAAGCATCTAACAAGGCGTTAATTAACAGAGCATGAGAAATTGAGGACCCTGCAGAGGTAAGGAATCTATGATGCTTTCACATCTGAATTGTGGAATGGCACACTTTAAAGACATAGTGAGAATCAGTGTAAATATTAGCAGACTTATTTTTAGCTAGAATACAAGCACGGGTTAAGGCTATTAGTTCAGTGGGTTGTGCACTACGGACACCAGGGAGACTGTGAGCTTCAATGACTGCATGTGGTGAACATACGGCGAATCCCGCACAAAGTTGCCCAGTCGCATCTCTTTTGCATGAGCCGTCTACAAAAAAAATATAATCAGGGTTAACTAGAGGTGTATCTGTGAGATCTGGACGTGGGGTTAATACCTGATCTGTCTGAGTAATGCAGTCATGATCTAACAAGTGAATATCTTCATCATGCAGTAAAGGTAAAAGAGAAGCAGGATTTAAAACATTACAATGAACAATAGTAACATTATCGGCAGCTAAAATAGTGCGCTCATAACACGATAACTTTTGGGAGGACAAGTGTTGAGTTTTCCCACGGTTTAACAAGGCAGATACAGCATGGGGAACAGCAAGGGTAAGGAGAGATCCTAACACTATAGCTGCTGACTTGTCCAAAAGCAATGCAGCAGCAGGTACAGCACACAGGCAGGGTGGAAATCCTTGTGCAACAGGATCAAGCAAGGAAGAAAAATAAGCAATTGGTTTGTGAAAAGAACCAAAAGGTTGAGTCAGAACTCCAGAAGCAACACCTTCTCTTTCATGACAGTACAAAGTAAAGGGCTTATCATAGTCAGGGTGTCCCAATGTTGGTGCAGAGGCTAGGGCTGCCTTTAAATCAACAAACGCCTGTTTGTGGTGTTCGGTCCATGGGAGAGGGTTATCAGCAGAATCATCTCTAGTAAGCTCGTTTAAGGGTTTTGCCAGTAAGGAAAAATTGGGTATCCATTGTCGACAATATGAAGCAGAGCCTAAAAACCCTCTGAGTTGTTTCTTGGTAGTAGGTTTGGGAAGAGAAAGAACAGCAGGAAAAAGCCAACATATTCCCAGGAAAAAGCCAACCTATTAAATAGGTACTTTGCGTCGGTCTTTCATCAGTCCCATGGGACGCCCATGCCTGCTACGGGACAGGGAAGTCCGGGTGAGGGTGATCCCCTGCCCTCCATTGATGCTGACTTCGTGAAGGAACATCTTGAGAAGCTGGATACCTTCAAGTCAGCCGGCCCTGACAATCTTCACCCCAGGGTACTCAAGGAGCTGGCGAGCATCATAGCCCA
>NW_005843191.1:143763-144147 GCF_000455745.1 Alligator sinensis
CCTACATTGAACACCTTCAAGAGCAAACTGGATGCTCATCTTGCTGGGATCCTATGAACCCAGCTGACTTCCTGCCCTTTGGGCAGGGGGCTGGACTCGATGATCTTCCGAGGTCCCTTCCAGCCCTAATGTCTATGAAATCTATGAAATCTATGAAACAGAAGAAATGCGATTTGTAGTTAAATGTCTATGCCCCTTGGAGATTTTGTGCCCCAAATATATAACTTTTGGCTGGCAGAACTGCAACTTAGCTTTGAAAGCTTTGTGACCTTGTTGGGCTAAACATTTTAGAAGGTGAATTGTATCTGTAACACAGGTGATTTCAGTTTCTGAAGCAATCATAATATCATCAATATACTGAATGAGTACTGAGTTACAAGGTAA
>NW_005843191.1:144344-145161 GCF_000455745.1 Alligator sinensis
AGAGGCAGGAATCATGCTGAGGATAGTAGAAGGGTTTGGCACAACAGGATGAGAAGGAATAACAAATTGATTGACTTTTCTTAAATCTTGTACAAAGCGATAAACAGGTTTTCCGTGCTTGTTTAATTTCCCAGGTTTCTTTACAGGTAGGATAGGAGTGTTACAGGGAGAGCAAATTGGACTTAAAACACCCTGTTGCAACAGTGCATCTATAACCAGGGCAATTCCTTCCCCAGCTTCTCGGGAAAGGGAATACTGATCTACAGCAGGAAAAGGTTTGCGTGTATTATAAGTCAATTGAACTGGCTCAATGTTCAAGAGTTTCCCCTTTTCATTGAGGTGGGAAGTCCACAAGGACTCTGGAACATCCAGAAGAGATGGAGAGTTGGAAAAGTCACCATCTATTTGGTTATTCTCATGGTCTGTAGAGAACAAGAGCATTACATTTTGGGTCTGATCAGAGGGCAGATCTAAATACACACCCTCAGGGGAACAGTAGATTGTGGCACCCAATTTACACAACAAATCTCTTCCTAATAGATTTACTGGAGCAGTAGGACTTAACAAGAAAGCATGGTCAGCAGACAATGGCCCAGTTTTGACTGTAGCTGGACTAGCATATTTATGCGGAATGATTTGCCTCCCTACTCCAATTGCATTGACTGTTTCATTGGTGGGTATTAGTCTTTCAGCTTCTTCATATTTTATAGTAGACATAGAGGCCCCTGTATCTACGAGGAAACTATGAGATTTGTCATTAAGTCACAGTTACACTGGCATCTTTATAGGTTTTGATGAGAGAATGCAGCGCAGCACA
>NW_005843191.1:145203-146183 GCF_000455745.1 Alligator sinensis
CAGAGGCCATGCTGAACCGTCATTGAGTAGGGCTTGAGGGACAGGAACCAGATGGGCCATTACGCTGGGGCCGGTTTGGGCAATTAGTTTTCTAGGGTCCCTTTTGTTTACAGTAATTACAAACATCTTCAGGACGCGGTCCACGTTGGAAACGCAGCTAAAAAGGAGGTACATTTGGTCTTGAGTTAACTTGTGAATGAGGGTTTTGATCAGACGCTGGGGCCCCAGGATAGAAATTTTTGCGAGGTTGGATGTGTGGGCGAGGACCAGTACACTGTTTTTGTTCTAAGTCTTGGATTTGCAAAGCCATAAGGCTAGTTTTAAGTTCTTTTCTTTTTTCCTTTTCTGCCCGCTGTTGTTCTCATAAATCTACACAAGCCTGAACAATCTCGGCCATGGTTTTACCCTTCCAGCCCAGGACTAATTGCTGTAGTTTATCTTGTAGCTTTGGCTGTAAATTCTTTACATAAGTGGTAACTATTAACCCTCACATATTGTCTGCACCAGGATCAATGCCAGTATGTCTTTGTATTGCTGCACAAAGTCGATTTTGAACTTGTTGCAACTTTTCTCTAAAGTTTGAGGGACTTTCTCTCAGTTTTGGAAAGGTATTGCAAAAGGTGGTGATGTCACTAGCAGTCCAAGGAACATGAACAACAGTCCTTTGGCCACTGTGCATTTGAGATGGGTATTGTCTCAGGGGACAGAGAACAGTTGATTTAAAATACTGAGGGTCTCCGAAAGTGGTTACAATCAATCTTCCTCTCTCTTGGGCATATAGGGTTATTACAGTCTGCCCATTTGGACCTCTTTCGATATTTTTAACATCATATAATGGTCTTAATTCAGACTTTAAATTTTTCTTAACATCACAGACAGTGGGCAGGTCATCCTCATCTGAACTTGAGTCAGTAGAAGGCGGGGAGAGAGGGGAGCAGTTGGTGTTTTAGCAGAATTTTGTCTGGCACTGCTTTCAGAGG
>NW_005843191.1:146222-154846 GCF_000455745.1 Alligator sinensis
GGCTACCCAGGAGTCTAGCAAATCTTCTGTGTCTTCCAGAGTGGTGGTAGCATTGGGCGCCAGAATACTGGGGTACAGTTTTTTATAAGTAGGAGGATCAGGTGGGGGAGCGCTAGGGCTGGGTTTTGCCTCTTTTAAAGTAGCCAATTGTTTTTTCAATTTTTCGTTTGAATCTCTGAGACTAGCCTCAATTGATTTTTGTTTTCTTTTAGAAGCTTCATTATCCCATAGGTACCAATATTCCATTTGCTTTGGCTTGGGTATTTCTAGGAATCCCCTCAGGTAATTTAATTTGTCAGGGTCAAAGGTTCCTTCATCAGGGAACTGTAACTTGGGGTTTTCATAGGTTTACCCATTCCAAGCATGTGCCATTTTAACTAAGTGCTTTTGCTTCTTGGAACCCAATTGAGTTCCATAAGTCTTACACATATAACCCAAGGGTGTTTTTGGGTCCGGGCAAGAGGATCCCTGACCCATTTCTTTTGTCTTCAGTTAAGGATGAGAATGGGAACTTAAATATAATAATTGTAACCAAGGGTAGTACTCAAAGCGGCGTTTTACATTTACCCACCGATTAGTTAGACAGCCCGTTCATGAATGAGGAGGAAGGAAAGGGAGGGGAACCTGTCCGCTGGATCACGAGGTTTGAGCTGAGCCCCCTTGCTTTCAAGTCTGCTTTGCGGGCAGCCTTGGGGCGGCTAGACTCAGTCTTAGTCTCAGATCTGGTCAGCGGCTCATTATCATTTTAAAGGATAGCGCTTAGGCACGGGGTTCAAGAAAATTTTCTTTAGTCCTAGCCTTGGTCAACGAGGGTATGGATAATGTTCATAGTACTTTTGAGGTTTTAATATCCCTTAGTTTATAGTAATCTAATATAAACCCAGTTCCCCGCTACACTTGTAGAAAGTTAACAAGTTTGTCAAATCAAATTTTAGCCTCAGGGCAGGGACTGCTAAAGCCAGTAGGCAAAGGGATAGGCAGAGAAGAGTCCAGGCGTCCCCAGACCAAGTCAGAGCAGTCTACCTGTCAGGGATCCCATATATTCAGTTTCAGATAAAGTATTCTGTTACAAATTTCAGTCAGTCGGATAAAACAAGTCTTAAACTCTACATTAATAACGTAGGGAGCGCTTACCGCCGAGAGACGTAACTCGTCCAGGCTAGGGAGCACTGAGACCCATTAAGTGAGATTTTTCAATTAGGATCTCTTACCTCTGTGTTTGGCGCCACGGGTGTCAGCTGTGTCCCCAGACTGTTCAAGCCGTCAGCTCGGTGTTCTGCCACATCCCACTGTTTACACCAGAAAACTGTTGGGGAAAACTTGTCCCCAGGTTTGTTAGGCGGAGGCTCAGATGAGCAACAACATAAGTTTAAAGACTTGATTTATTAAAGAATGCATTCTGAACAGACAACTGCCCCGAGAGGTAACTGGCTGTTGTTCTACTTCGCGCGCAGCTTGATTATATAGCAAGTATGATATAGGAAGTATGACATCATATGCATAGTAACAGATACATCAATCTATTTAATAGCCACACACTTTCTATACTAGTATCCTGTTTTTACTAAACTAGAATTGTTCCAGTTTGTGCTAAGCCTAGCAGTTTGGGGTCATGCCCTTTGACTTCCTCATAGCTTAAACTGTGTACGTGACCTGCTCACTTACACATAATGGCAATTGACTCAGTTCTGTTCCCCTTCACTTAGAGCAAAACAAAATTTGTTATCATTTGGAGCATCTTCTATCCGTATAAGCTACATATGGACAATATTTGGGGGGAGGAACGGGTTATTTATCAGAAGTGGAAAATGGTGCATATTGTAGATACATGTACATTGGTCCTTAGAGATTAAAATTATTGACCTCACAAAACCTTTACTTACCACATGATAAACACTGAGTTCTATTGTGTTTGCATTCAATATACAATATTTACTCAAATGCAAGATGAGATTTTTCCCCCCTAAATCAGCATATGGAAAAGAAGCCCTTTGGCTTAGATTCTCATCCAGGGCAACCCACTAAATACATTGTCTATTTTTCATAGATTCATAGATGTTAGGGTCGAAAGGGACCTCAATAGATCATCGAGTCCGACCCCCTGCATAGGCAGGAAAGACTGCTGGGTCTAGATGACCCCAGCTAGATGCCTATCTAACCTCCTCTTGAAGACCCCCAGGGTAGGGGAGAGCACCACCTCCCTTGGGAGCCCGTTCCAGACCTTGGCCACTCAAACTGTGAAGAAGTTCTTCCTAATGTCCAGTCTAAATCTGCTCTCTGCTAGCTTGTGGCCATTATTTCTTGTAACCCCCAGAGGTGCCTTCGTGAATAAATACTCACCAATTCCCTTCTGTGCCCCCGTGATGAACTTATAGGCAGCCACAAGGTCACCTCTCAGCCTTCTCTTGCGGAGGCTGAAGAGGTCCAGGTGCCCCAGTCTCTCCTCATAGGGCTTGGTCTGCAGGCCCTTAACCATACGAGTGGCCCTTCTCTGGACCCTCTCCAGGTTATCCACATCTCTCTTGAAGTGTGGCGCCCAAAATTGAACGCAGTATTCCAACTGCGGTCTGACCAGCGCCCGATAGAGGGGTAGTATCACCTCCTTGGATCTGTTCGTCATGCATCTGCTGATGCACAATAAAGTGCCGTTAGCTTTTCTGATGGCTTCGTCACAATGATGACTCATGTTCATCTTGGAGTCCACTAGGACTCCAAGATCCCTTTCTGCTTCCGTGCCACCAAGCAGGTCATTTCCTAGGCAGTAGGTATGCTGAACATTTTTCCTCCCTATCAATTTTAGAAAAAAATCCAAAAATGGAACACAAAGTAAACATAATTTTTTTCTATTCTTAAAGAAAAGATGGCCAATATAGCGATATCTTTGCATACTTTGTAGGCATGCAAATTAGCACATTAGAACTTTTAAAGGAAGTTGAAGGATTTCTTGCTTGAACTGCTGCTAAAAGCAGCATGCACTTGGTAATGGAAACCAACTATGAAATTCAGTAAATGAACAGCCAATACTGAGCACAACTATAAACATGCCAATGGGAACCTACCACAAGGATAAATTAGTGAAGCCCATCTGAATAAGATAATAGTAATACCCACTGAGTACATTTCACCCTCAGTACAGACTCTTTTCCAAGTCATGATGAACTACTACATTGCATACATTTTTACTTCCTCTTAATTCCCATAGCTGAGCTTGACCTTTCTTTCCCATTTCCAATTATTCACACTCTGCAGCCCAGAAGCAGTGGTGATGGAACTGCACAGCAGCCTGGTGCAGCACTGGCTTTGCACGGCTGCACCAAGAAGTCTCCAGTGGCAGCGAGGGGGAGGGGCTGTTTTCCCCCCATGCCAAGCAACTATTTCTTCCTCATGCTGCCACTGCTGCTGCTGCTCAGCCCAGATAGGCAAGTCCAAAGCAGATGCAGGGGTCCAGGCTCAGCAGCGGTGGCACAGGAGAGAAACTGCTGCTCAACATAGGGTAAAATCAGCCCTCCCCCTCCTGCTGCCAGTGCTTCCTGGTGCAGCTGCCCAGAGTCCATGCAGGGCTGCTCTGCATCTAATCTGTGCTGTCACCGCTGCCTTATGGGGCAGCCCAAAGGCAGTGGTGATGCAGGGTAGACACAGAGCAGTCCTGCGTGGGCTCCAGGCAGCTACACCTGGAAGCGCTGGCAGTGGAATGGGGGAGGGGCCACTTTTGCCCCACACTGAGCAGCAGTTTCTCTCCCATGCTGCTGCTGCTCAGACCAGACAGGTGAGTCTGGATCTGGCACAGAGTGCATGGGGTCAGGACTGTGCCCACTGGTACTTGCTGCTATCGCGGGGCTGGGGGCAGCGGCAGCAGCAGCCAGAAGGAGCTTCCACTGCCTGGGCTGCCTGGAAAACAGTCCAGCTGTGGAGCCACCCTAACCCTGCTGCATGCCCAGGGGGCTGCAGGACACACCACAGCTGGGAGGCACCTCGGCCAGGAGGGACCAAGAAACCAAAGAAAGTGAGAAAGGAGGACCCAGCAGGTTCAGTACTCAGACCAGTGCTTTTCAACATGTTCATTAATTATTTTGATTTGGGTATTAGAAGTGTACTGGCAAAGTTCACAGATAACACCAAATTATGAGGGAGTGCAGTCATGTTTGAGGACAGGCTAGCAATACAGGCCGACCTGGACAGGCTTGCAAGGAGAGCAGATCATAACCTGATGATGTTTAACACAGGGAAATGTAAAGTGCTCCATCTGGGGATAAATAATCCATGACACACTTACAGGCTTGGCAGTGCTATGCTTGCCAGCACCACAACTGAAAGAGACCTGTGGGTCATGATAGACTACAGAATGAACATGAGCCACCAATATGATGCCATAGCTAGCAAAGCAAATCAAGCACTGGCATGCATCTACTGATGCATCTTAAGCAAGGCTAAGGATGACATCCTCCCACTCTACTTGGTCTTAGTGAGACCACAGCTGGAGTACTTCATCCATTTCTCAGCACCACACTTCAGGAAGGATGTGGAGAAGCTTGAGGGAGTCCAAAGGAGGGCCATGTGTATGATTAGAGGCCTAGAGAGAAGGTCATATGAAGAGAGGCTAAAAGACATGGGACTGTTCAGTCTGGAGAAGAAAAGACTTAGAGGGGACTTTGTTGCAGCCTATAAATATATTGGGGTGTACATCAGGGCCTGGGGCATCTGTTCACCAAGACACCCCAGGGGAAGATAAGAAACAATGGGCACAAACTGATTGAAGATCACTTCAGATTGAATATAAGGAAAAACTTCTTTACAACTTGAGTGCCAGGGATCTGGAACAAACTCCCACCAGAGGTGGTACAGTCACCTACCCTGGTGACCTTCAAAAAGGATCTTGATGCCCACCTTACTGGGGTCACCTGACCCCAGCAGTCTTTCCTGCCCAAGTGCAGGGGGGCTGGACCAGATGATCTTGTAAGGTCCCTTCCAGCACTTAACATATATGAATCTATGAACCTGTCCCAGGCGGGACAAAGCCCCTCTGAATCCAGCCTGTGGGCCATATATTGCCCACCCCTGGACTAATATCATGCATATTTAGCATACAACTAAATGCATAGTTTGCATATAAGTAGATGCAAAAGTGTGTTTATGGACTACCTGTGCTAAAACTTGCAGAAGTTTCAAAAAAGTTAAAATGCATCGATATTAACTAAGTCTATGGGTACTATATGGCAATTACTACAACTATGTTATTTCAAGATTATTGTTTTCAGATTTGCTCCTCACTTTCATGTGCTCAGGGAGAACAGGGTCTGACAGTAATGACAATCGGAAGGAGCTGCTGGGGGAAGTAATTGGAGAGGCAGAGGGGATAACTGGACCTAGCTTTGAAGTTGGGGGAAGCAGAGACCCCCCCCCCCCCCCCCCCCCCAGATATATTTTTCCTGCTGTAGCAGTGGGAAGGGGACAAATTCAAGAAAAACTTCCAATAATTAGATTCTATATCTGGAAAATTAAAATCAAATGTATAAATTTTCCTTATATAGAATCTAATTATTAGGAGGTTGTTTTATATATCTCAGAATCTTGAACCTAGGCTAGAGGGACCTCTCATTTCTTACCCAGTTCAAATGTAATTTAGATAGAGACAGAAAGTAGTTTCTGTCTATTTAGTGGAAAGCTGGAAGTAAAATAATAGTTTGGGTCCATTTCATAGAAGCAGGTATTTACACTGACATCTTCCTACCACAACTGATAACTAATTGGCAACCTTAATGAAGAGAGGCTAGGGACTTTATGAGCTAGGAAAGGGAACCACACACTCTCCCCATACGTGGTCTTCCCTGGATAGTGTTAAAGTACACTGATGAAGTGGTGAAAAGATGCTTGATCCTATGTCCAAAATTTGTAAAATACCTAAAAGGTGTTTTCTCAAGTATTTTCATAGATTTTGTAGACATTAGGGGCTGGAAGAGACCTGATAAGATCATTGGGTTCAGCCCCCAACCCCCAACCCCCAACATAGACTGGGATCAAGTGACCCCACCAAGAAATATATTTTGAAAGAGTGCAGAGTAGGTGCTTACACCACCACTGGTGAAACCTTTCTGGGGGGAGTTTGGTCCAGACCCTGGACACACACACCATAAAGAACTTTTTTCTTATGTCTAGTCTAAATTGGCCTTCCTTGAGTTTATGGCTATTAGACCTTGTTATCCCTTGGGGAGCTCTGGTGAACAGATGTTCTCCCAAGTCCTGATGTACACCTCTTATGTAATAGTAGGCTGCCACCAAATACACTCTGAGCCTTCTCTTCTCCAGACTGAAGAGTCCCAAGTCTCTCAGCCTCTCCTTGTATGGCCTTCTCTCCAGGCCTTGGATCATATGAGTGGCTCTCCTCTGGACTCTCTCAAGCTTCTTCACATCCTTCCTGAAGTGGGAGGCCCAACACTGGATGCAGTACTCCAGCTGTGATCTCACCAAGGCTGAGTAAAGTGGGAGGGTGACTTCTCTGGTTTTGCTTGAGATGCACTGGTGGATGCATGCCAACGTTTGGTTTGCTTTGCCAGCCACAGCATTGCATTGGTGGCTTATATAATTTTGTGGTCAATCAAGACCCCTAAGTCCCTTTTGGTCATGTTGCTAGCGAGCATAGCACTGCTGAGCCTGTAAGTATATTGAGGGTTCTTCCTACCAAGGTACAGCCCCTTACACTTCTCTACATTGAAGGCCATCAGGTTTTGGTCGGCCCACCTTGAGAGCATGTCCAAATTGGTCTGTATCCCTAGCCTGTTCTGTGGTGTGACAGCTCTCCCCCATAATTTAGTATCAACCATGAACTTGGCCAGTTCACATCTGAGTCCCGAATCCAGATTATTGATGAAGATGTTAAAGAGTACCGGCCCAAGTACTGAGCCCTGAGGGACTCCACTGGTCACCCTGCACCACGTTGATTTACTCCCATCAACTAGTACTCTTTGGGTCCGACCCCATAGCCAGTTGCAGAGCCACTGGACCATATGATGATCAAGGCCACAGTTCCCCAGCTTAACCATGAGAACATCATGGGGAAGTAGGTCAAAGGCTTTCTTGAAATCCAGATATGACGTCCATGTCATCTCCCTCCTCCAGGGCACATGTTACCTGGTCATAGAAGGAGATGAGGTTGGTCAGGCAAGACCTGCCAGTCACAAAGCCATGTTGGATGGCATTCAGATGTTTGCCTTCCATTAGTCTGGTGTTGTTGGATCCTTTGACAATTTTCTTCAGGATTTTTCCATGGACGGACGTCAAACTGATTGGTCTATAGTTCCCCTATCTTGAAGATAGGGATCACGTTGGCTCTTTTCCAGTTGTCTGGGACCTTGCCCGAACACCATGAATTTTCAAATATCTTTGCCAAGGGGGATGCAATGATGTCTGCCAGCTCCTTCAAGACTCTTGGGTGTATTCCGTCTGGGCCCGCTGACTTGTTAATGTCCAGTTGAGTTGTAGACCCACTGGAGGGTAGGTATAGGATCAGGAATGATGTGGATAGCTTGGACAAATAGTCCATAGTCAACCAAATGAAATTCAAAAAGGATACATGTGAAGTCCTGTACTAGGAATGAAATAATTTTATACAGAAATGCAAACTAGGGAATGACTGGTTAGGCTGCAGTACTCCAGAGAAGCACCTGGGGGTTACAGTTGACCATAAGCTGATTATGAACCAACAGTGTGCTTTTGTTCAAAAAGGGCCAACAGTATACTAGGTTGTATTAACAGGAGTGCCGCTTGCAAATCAAAGGGAGAGATTCTTCCATTCTATTCAGCACTGGTGAGGCTTCACCTGGAGTATTGTGTTCAGTTTTGGGCCTCACACTTGAAGAAGGATGTGGACAGAGTCCACTGGAAAGAGTCCAGAGAAAGAGTCCACTGGAGAACAACAAAAATTATTAGGATCCTAGGAATCAATACTTATGAGAACAAACTGAAAGAACTAGGGTTATTTAGTCTGGAGAAGAGAAGACTGAGGGGCATGTGAGGGGCAGTCTTCAAACCCAGAAGAGGGATTACAAAAAGGAGAGAGACTGGCTTTTCCCTGTCTCTGTGGGGGACAGGACCAGCAGCAATGGCAACAAGCTTCAACAGTGAAAATTGAAATTGAAATTTAGGAGGAATTTTCTGACTCTGAGGCTGGTCAAGCATTGGAACAGGCTACCTAGAGAAGTTGTGAAATATTGATCCCTGGAAATTTTCAAAAACAGGTTGGATGGACCCTTGGCTAAGATAGTTTAGTTAGGGATAATCCTGCCTTGAGCAGAGGCCTGGAGTAGATGACCTTGTGAGGTCCCTTTGAGCCCTGCTTTCTTATATTCCTAAAGTGACTGACATATTGCCTTTAGTAAGAGGAGAACTGGGCTTTCCGATTAAAACTCTGGAAAAGTTATCCTGTTACTTTGCATTTGTAAAGTACTATCTGTTATGATCCTGTATCAATATCCCACTAAGCCAGGCATTTGACATATGGAATAAAAAAATAGAATAGTGCTTGTGGGATTAACAGTGCTCAGTTCAGAGCAGTCAGTAAAATGATTAGCATATTTCATGTGTATCTCCTGGGAGAAAATATAAATAGGCCTTGAATTTTTATTCAGCAG
>NW_005843191.1:154877-169442 GCF_000455745.1 Alligator sinensis
AAGCACCTTTTGAGAATGGGTTTGGCACAAAACTCACATTTAGGGCCGTCCCTAGGGGGGGCAAAATAGGGCAACGGTCCCAGGCCCCAAGCTTTGGGGGGCCCTGCAGAGCCGGGCAGAGCAGCTGCAGCGTGAAGCTGGGCAGAGTGGTGGCTCCACATCCAGCTGCTCACTACCCCCCTCCTCCCCCTCACTACTGATGCCACCACCAATGGCAGCAACAGCTTCTTCAGGTCCAGGATCAGAGCAGGGATGGGGCCCCACATGGGCTGATTTGGCCCAGGCCCCACACCCTGTTTGGGTTGCCTCTGCCCACATTACTATATCTGACAACTTCCTCGGTGTCTTGGAAAAAGGTTTGTGTATTCTGTCTTGAAGCATAAAATGTTAACTGATGCTTCTTATTATAAGACCCTGCTTTCAGTTTTGATGACTTTGTCAAACTCTGATAAACTTTGTTACACATGAGTTTAATTTCAGCTAAAATGTCTCATTTACTTCCAACAATCTTCAGCAATCCCTCACAGTTGAGGATGATTGTCTTCCATGATTGCCTTATCTGCGTGTCTGAAGATGGCTGATGAGGCCTGTCTATTGACAGACTCTACTGCAGCTCAGACATGTGTGTCCATGTGGGGTGGGTGGTGCTGGATTCCTGATTTGGTCAGTGACATGCTGCTTCTGTCGCTCCCGCTTTTCCATCTCCTGTTGTTGTCATGAGGTTTCAAAGTACTGAGTTCCTTGCAACAGCAACAAACTCTTCCACCATTTGGGGTGGTCCTGGGTGATAGTTTCCCATGAGCTGACATTGCATTTTTTTTTAAGTTGGCCTTGAGGATGTCCCTGAAGTGCTTTCTCTGCCCTTCACTTGAGTCAAGAGAATAACACTTGCTTCGGAAGTTTGGAATCGGAAGTCCAGATGACATGGCTGGCCCAACAAAGTTAATGTTGGATGGTCATTGCCTCAGTTCTTGTGGTGTTTGCTTGTAGGAGGATGCTAATGTTGGTGCATCTGTCTTCCCACTGGATTCAGAGGATCTTCCACAGGCAGCATTGATGGTACTCTTCCAGCAGCTTTAGATGTCTCCTGTAATGCTGTCCATGTCTCCGCTCCGTACAGCAAGGTGGGGATCATGATTGCTTGATAAACCATGAGCTTGTTTTCAGATCTGATGTTGTGATCTTTAAAAACCCATTTCTTCAGGCATCCAAAGGCTGCACTTGCACATCTGAGGTGTTGTTGGATTTCTTCATTGATGTCAGGATTCTGCAAAAGAGAGATTTTGAGGTATGGGAAATAACATTCTCCAGAGTCTCACTGTGAATCTGGATTACCAGAGCTGGGGACTGTTCACTAGGAGCTTGTTGGTGGAGGACCTTAGTCTTTTGAATGTTAAGCATTGGTCCCATTTTCTTGTATGCCTTGGTAAAAATGTCAGTGATAGCCAGAAGGTCTGCTTCTAAGTTTGTACACACTACTACAGTATTGTCAGTGTACTGGAGCTCAATGATTGAGGTTGGTGTGGTCTTAGTTTTGGCTCAGAGCTGGGTGATGTTAAACAGCTTACCATCCATTTGATAATTTAGTTCCACTCTGACTATTAGCTTGTTGGTGGTCAGATGTAGAATTGTGGCAAGGAATATTGAAAGGAGTTTTGGAGTGATGACACAGCCTTGCTTAACTCCAATTTTAAACTCAGAGGAGTTTGTGATATATCTGTTACTGAGAATCACCACTTGCATGCTGTCGTGGAGCAGGCAGAGAATGGTGATGAATTTTTGTTGTCTTTGTTTGAAAACCACCTCTTGTGGTTTCCACAGTTGGACTTGTCTCCTTTTTTGAAGATTATCACAATCATGGCATCCCTGAGGTTGTCTGGGATTTCCTCATCATTGCAGATCCTTAAGATGAGGGCATGAAGCTGTGATGTGAGCGCCTCTTCTCCCCCCCATTGAAATGAGACAATTTCAATGGGGATTCCATCCACTCCAGATGCCTTGTTGTTCTTCATCTTCTTGATGGCTTTCCTTATCTCATCAAAGGTTGGAGGGATTCCAAGATCATCTGTGACTGGGTTTTGCAGGATGGAGTGAAGAATACTCATCAACAGCAGAGTCTCAATTAAGAATGTCATCAAAATGCTCCTTCCAATGGGCATTGATGGCTACCCTTTTCTTGATGAGATCTCCTTCATCCATAGGTCTCAATGCAGTTGATCCTTGAGTGTTCAGACCATAGATGGCTTGGTGGTACTGAAGAAACCACTGATGCCAGAAAAATGTTGAATCTCCTTAGGCTTCTCTTCCCACCATTTGTTCTTCATATCACAGATCCTCCTTTGAGCCTCTGCCTTGGCTTGTTGGAGATTCAATTTATTTTTCTTGGAGCTGGTGTCATTTTGCCAAGCACAAAAAGGCTTGAGCTTGTTATCAATCAACTCTTGGATCTCCTGGTTATTCACATCAAACCACTCTTGATGTTTCCTTGTAGAGAATCCAAGTGTCTCTTCACAGGTGCTGATGATGATGGCCTCAAGGGCTGCTGACATTCTCCCATTGTTGTTGATTGAAATTCATCAGTTTTCATTGAGGCACGGGTGGAAGAGATCTCGCTTGCTTGGGTCCCTCAGTCCAAAATTGATCTTCCATCAGCATTGCTTCTGCTGCAGCCATCATTTGGGAGCCAGTTTGAGTGACATACCTGTTGATGAGTCAGTGATCAGTGCAGCAATTATCAGCTCCTTACAAAAGACTTCCAACAATAATACTAGAGGAAAAGCCCATGTTAAAAAAAGGTTTAGTAAGTCCATGCTTTGCAGTGTAGACTTGGAATTTGACAGGGCTGTGAGTTTATATTGGGTATTTAGCATGTTGTCATTTCTATGCAAAACTGCACAAATTTGGCAAAACTTCAAGCCTTAGGGACATCATTAGAAATGTCAGTTTTAGAAGTTACATTTCTATATATTACATTCTAGTCAAGCATACTACAGTTTCTTACAGCTCCCAGTGCTGACCTCACTGTGCATGTACTCTTCCCTTGCACATCCTGACCAAAGTAGCATATGCTTTATTCCCATGAAATGACTGAGTATGCTCTAGTCCAGAGCCACAGAGATAAGGCCAAACTCTCTGAAATGGTAGGTCCAGCTACAGAATAGTATGGGGAACTGAAAACAAGGAGCCTTTTTCTCCTGTCCTCACAGTGATCCACCGCGGAGTTTCCTCAGCTGACAGAGGTTAAAGCCACAGAGACACACCATGCATTCCTGAGGGTGGGAGCCCCATCAGCTGACCTAGGCTCCCAGATGTGGGGGTGCCTTAGGGGTCCCCATGGCAGGGAAAACACAGCTAATATGGACTTCCAGCTATGGGGTGCTTCACACAGCCCCACAGCTGGGACACTGTACCTGATGCAGGTTCCTAGCTATGGGGTATTTCATGCACCCCCATGGCTGGAAGACCACATCTGATATGGACTTCCAGCCATGGAGTGCGTTATGCATCCCCACACCTGGAAGCCTACATAAGCTGCAGTCTTCCAGTCACAGGTGTGTGGCATCATCTGGGAGCTCCTAGTCTTAAGGCATTCATGGGCAGCCCCCACTGGAAGCTCTGACCAGCTGATGGGGCTCCCAGGCACAGGACACCTCCCTGGCTAAACATTCAATTAATGGCATGATAGGAAGCAGCTGCAAGGTTATTGTTGCCCCAGGATTCCTTTTACCAGAGACCCTCAAGGGTTGATACAGCCCCTCATCTGATTTGGTATCAAATGAACTTTATTAGTAACCCCTAGGCTTATTATAAGATAATTACCCTTGCAATACGACCTGGCAAGTGGTTCCTTAGATATTACAGCAGTGACCTTCGATGGTACCAGCCTCAGATCCACTGCTGGGTGTGTGGGATGTTAGATTCTGGATTCCTTGTTACTCAAAGCAAGAATTCCAAGGCTGTTCCTGTCTCCCCAGGGTGGTAATGCAAACACACGCTGTCTTTTTGTTTGTCCACTACTTTTGTAACTTTCACATCTCAAACTGTCCGATCCTCAAGTTTCTTACCTCATCTTTTTAGATAAGGTACTCCAATCCTATTCTGTTTCTGGTTTTCTTTCCTTTTAGGGAAACTACTGTACCTCTTTACCCCATCATACCAGTCACAACACTCATTTTCCCCAGTGCCTTATAAGGCACTCTACAATTTAATTTCTTAGTTCCGGGAAGGCCTAAAGTTATGCTAAGAGTCTGAGCATAACTCAGTTTGCCCATTACACTACCTGTCTTGATGCCCTGGAGTATGGTGGCATCACATAGGCATTGGTTGACCTCTCACTTGTGACTCAAGGCATGTGGGTTGCTACCACATCTGAGATTTAGATCTTCTTGCGAGCAGGTCACTATGCCCTGTGTGGACTTACTTTATGGAGAGTTTCTGAGGAGAGCCTTAACTCTTCCTTTTTTTGTTTTGGCTTCAAACCTGGTCAAAAGCCTTTGCATACAGCAAACGAGCACACATTGGATAACTGATAATAGGATTCCCAGAGCTAAGACCACCAAAAGGGGGTGTAAGGCCATATTGAGGATGTGGGTGGCACTGGGTGACCAACTGAACAGTGTGTTTACCAGCAGTGTTGAGTGGTATCTTTAATGTCTCATAGGACTGAAACAACAGTTTCCTTTGATTTTTATCTGACAACAGAGATTTTGTTAGCTTTATTCTAAACCTTTTTGACCTTCTGCAACAGGGTCAGATCTTGTGAGACTGAATAATTTCAGGGGATCAGACATGTTCCTGGCAATTCTATCCTTTTTATATAATAGGCAATGCTTTCTTTGTCATTTTAAATGGTACCAGTGCCCCTCTGTTCTGCAAGATGATGGAGAAATGCTGAAAGTTAGGCCCTTTCTGTGCAAACAGCATGTCTAGTTTCTATCGGGGATTCCATCATTTCACTTTTTGGTTTTAGATCTTTAGACAAATTTTAAGAATTAATAAAGGTATCATACATTATTATCTCTACTATAAAAAAAACTAAAAAACATATTTAGTACAAGTAAAACAAGACAAACAAAAAGAAACCAATACAAGAATGACAATAAAAACAAATGGTCAATCTGGCCTTCTTGATCTTTGTCATGGCCAAACTTTTTGAGGCGTGGAGGCAAATATACCATTTTCTATAGCCGCTTTGCAGATATTTTATAGCTTATCAAGATGTTTTGCTTACATTTCATTGTTTAGCATAGTTAACTTCATAATCACTTATAATAATATCATTGCATAAATATAGCCAATCAAGCAAGACAATTACTATTATGCATAACACAATCAAGCTTGATTCTTCTTTATATCAAGCAAACTTTTTGATGCTTCAGTGGTGGTTTACATCCTGCAAAACATAAAGACAAAAAAGAAAGGGTTTCAACCCCCTTTAAGTTAGTTCAGGTCATGGAATCACTTGTGACACTGTGGCTGGCTTTACCAAGATATTCTCCTCCTTGCTCTTTGCAGAGGCTACTTTTTAGCAGTCTTTTCAGTGTTAAAGAGACAGGTTCTCCAACATGTACCCTGCTATACATCTTTCCTTCTTGGCTTTCATCAAGGGTTTTTCTGTTGGAGTATGCTCCCCCTAGCCTTCTTCCATCAAAGGGTAACACACAAAGCAATGGGAGCCAAGGGTTTCAGGCACCCTGTACTCACCTTTCTCTGGGGTGGATACATGTGGCATTTGGAGAGAGTACCTTGCCATAAGTAGCTCGACCACATTAACCAGTTCTAAGAGGGTGTAATTTTCAGGTCTTATCTAGGACCAATTTTTAGGCTTTTCTGCCCTGGTTATCTTTACTCTTCATGGGCACAGTCTTTTACTTCTGGGCTTCAGACCTCTCATCAGATTTTTCTCTCTCTCAGCTTTACTTTGAGCCTTTCAACCCATCTAGTATTATTTTTTTTAGCAGTTCTTTGAAGTTTCCGTATTTTTTAAACATAACATATTATGGGTTAACACACATTTAAAGCTTTTTGTTACCACCAATATTGTATCTGACATGTATTATAGCTATCCAGAAGACACTATACCATTGCTGAACCAAATTTAGCTTTGATTTTAACCATTTTTTTAAGCATAGAGGTTCCAAGCTCAGGGAAGCCTCAACTTGTAGGTTTTTGTTTCCTGTAAAACAATGGGTTAATACAGGGTTTGTTTGTTTTTTACACACATCCTGCTATATTGGTGTTTTAAATAGCATTTAAATATGAATAAGATTTTTTTTGATAGTTTTGAAAACATTTCATTAAGTTGTTTGCTAAAAATACACATATTATCTTTTATAATAAATGCCATTTTGCTAAAGAAGTGGAGTTTATAACTTAAAACTTTCACATGAATTGCTGCCCTTTGTTTCAAATATTAGAACAACTTTCCATTCCAAGCTGGATGGAAGTGTCCTGGTCTGGGATCCACAGAGAAATTTAAATTTAGAGGGGGTATAACTCATGATTTTTATTGCATTTTTATGATATTCATACACATTTAAACTTTTGATAACTTAAAACTAACCAGACAAATAAACAAAGACCACACAATAAGACAAACAACACAGCACAGACAAAACAATTTTTGCTGTGGTGGTAATGATGAGGCCTCATGGTTTATCAGCCACCTTTGCTGCTGGATTGAATTTTATGCTATTGGTTCTGCAAAAAAAACCAAACGCACAGAAACCTGCCAAGTAAAACTCCTTGCAGTAAAATATTATTCATATTTATAAATTTACAATGCCGGCATGTGCAGTGATAATGCACACATTATTGCCATTTTGGCGGTGTTTTTCTTGTGTATACATATTAAACGATAAGGATTATTTACATTTATTTTATTGTTTTCAATGGTTCCATTGCACCATTTTGGCAACTGGAATTGGAACCTTTCTAATTTTTTTTTTCAAATGTGAGATCAAGGGATGCCAATACCCTTGTTAAAATTTAATCAAATTGCCATTTTAAAAATACATATTTTTCCTTTTACAGGGACAATTTTCCCTTAGAAATTTTATTTAGAAAGCTTTTTCAATGTTTTTATTGTTGGGCATTGTGAAATATTTAAGATATTTGGATAAAACAATACCCTTGTTACCATGAATATCAATTCTACATTATACCATCACTTTTGTGCCAAGGAAATAACTAAAAACTATATTAGCCAAGTTCAATATTAGCCAATATTCAATCATTTTCCCCTTCTGCTATACTTGCTGGAATTTTAGAGTATTTTACTGTGCCAAGAGCTACAACAGTTATTAATGCATTCAAAGCTCTGAAGTTTATTGTTAGTTTTCAGGCTTTCTTGTTTGCCCTCAAAACAGATTAAAATCGGGGAGTTACACGTATTAAACATTTATACTATCATTTCCTAATTTAACAAATTATCTACTATAAGTTATAATTCTATTTCAGCCTCTGATAAATATTTACATTACCTTTATGGGGGAAGTTTGATTCCTCATTCAAAACACATGCCTATATCCTGCCATATTTAACTTTTTCTGCCTATACCATAAGAAATGCCTTTGTTTACTTGTATTAATTAACCCTATTAATTACAGCAAGAGCCTTAATAGCTGTTACCAAGTATTCATAAACAGCCTTTTTCTTGCCTTAACAAGCTGTTAACACTTTCCTTTCTAGGATGCACACTATTCCTGGAAAACAGGGGGAGGTAACAAAGACATTTCTCACTCCCTGTTACCAATGGGAATGCATACTTACACTTCCAACTGTTTCTCTGCCTTGCAACATATACACAAAGCAAATATACCACAATGCTCACCCTCTCTGTTTTGCACCAACACCTTAACAGTCTTTGCAAAGCCATTCACTCATTAGGTTCCCTAGGCTATACTTCTGTTACAAACATTCACAGTTTCTAGCACAGGGGTTAATTTTCTCTGCTACTGACTTCTTGTGGGACCAAGGATAGAAGGTATTTTACTTAATCACTTCAGACACTCTCTGAGATCAAGTTACAACTCTCTTTCAAGGTTGCTATATTTCTCCCTGCTATAAAGCAAACATTCCTAAAATTCTCACTCTCTCCTCCACTTTTCTTTCTATACTGCATGTTTCTCTAGCAACTTTCACTCCTTATTAACCAGTGAGTTTTCTAACTTTCAAATAGATAGCTGTTACAAATGATTTAGGGTACTTCATAACCCCATTTGGAACCCATCACTGTTACAAAAATGCTGATCAAGGCTCCAATATCAATCAGCATTGGGTTTTTTTTTATATTTCCCTTATTTCCCACTAAAGCTTCAATGGTTGGGCACCTCTAGTAGTCAAAACAAACTCATCCTACTAGCTCCCCTGGGTGCTTGGAGTAAGGCATTCGGTGCTTAGGGAATAGGGCATTCCTTCCCTATGGTGGATTGGGAGGTACTGAAGGCTGAACCAACTGAGGTAGGTATGGCTTTGCCCCTCCTGCCAGCTCTTGCATCTAAATGAGCTCTATCAATCTCTGCACTGCTTTGCTCTCTACCTTTCCACATTCATTTGTTAACTCCTTCCTTTCCTCTGCTGTTGTCTTGTGTATAACAGCCATCTGCAAAGCTTTAACAGACATCTGACATTGAGGATTTTTCAACTGCTTAACCTGCTTCTCTATCAACTTTCAGCTCCTCTACAGACTGCTGTAGTGTTACAGGCTGCAGGGGAATGGCACCATTATGCTTAATTCTTACAATTTGCCCAGAACTAATCTGATCAAGAATTAGCTCTCTCTGGCATGCTAATGTGGATAGCCTAGAGGGATATCAGGGTTTGGGTTGTGATCCTTTGCCCCTGACCCCTAGAGATTACCTTTGTCCATCGGCTGTAGTTCCCAACTTGATACCGTCAATCTTTGTCTAGCTCCTGGCTGGCTCACCAGTTGTTCCCCCAGGATTCCTTTTACCAGAGACCCCCAAGGATTGGCATGGCCCCTCGTCTGATTTGGTGTCAAGTAAACTTTATTAGTAACCCGTAGGCTTATTATGAGATAATTATCTTTGCATATGACCTGGCAAGCAGTTCCTTAGATGTTACAGCAGCGACCTTCGGTACCAGCCTCAGATCCTCTGCTGGGTGTATGGGATGTTAGTTTCTGGATTCCTTGCTACTCAAAGCAAGAATTCTGGGAAGGCCTAAAGTTATGCTAAGAGCCTGAGCATAAATCAGTTCGCCCATTACAGTTATTACATTTATTTTGTGGAATAACTCCCTGTGGTACAGAGCAACACCGTCTTACCTTTACCACCTTATCCTAAAAGGGTACAAAAACCTGTGGTATGCTCAGACCTCGTAATTTTCTAGTTAGTGGCTGCATCTACATGTGTGCTTAACTATGGAGTATGATAATAAACTGGGGAATAAAGCATTACAATCTACACATGCAACATTATTAGGCTGCAGTAAATTACTTAACACAGGGTAATTAACTTTGATTAAACACACATGTAGACACTGACCGGGGGTGTAAATTGCACACAGCCTAGCCAGCCAGGGACCAGACTCCTGCCTGTTGTCTAGCCACATGGCTCCATACTTTCAGAACCCTCATGTCCCAGCCAGTCCCTCCACCACCATCACCTGGAGCCTGGGGCTGACCCTGGCCCTGGCCCTGGCATAAACTGTTCCACCCCAGCTCAAATTGCTGCTGTCTCAGGCACACGTGTAGATACTGTGCCCAGGAGTAGTTTACGCTCAAACTGCTCCAGAGTTTATTGCTTTGAATTAATTGAATGTGTAGATGTACCCAGTAAGTTGTCAAAAGAAGCTGCATATTCACATTCAATTCTAGAGCATGTAGTTGATCACCTGCAAATTTTAAGTCAGGCCACCTAACATTTACATTCTTTTTTTATTTTGAAATGTTTGTGTGTTGTTATTCTTAAATTTAGTATTTTAAGATACGTTATAGGATTTATTGTTCATTAGCTGTTATATATGGTACTGTAACTTTAATGCTGTTACTTTGTGCACCACCTCAGGCACTGTATTTGCTTTCAGTTTTGGTCCCTGGGCCATGAGTGGTGCCTATTTTCCCTTGTTAGTATGATCCACACCACTGTGGAGTCATGAAGATATAACAATAGCTATTAATGGATCTTTGTTCCGTGAATTTGGTATGTTCTACAGTGCATGTAAACCCATGAGTAGTTAGTGGAAATAGACACTAATCCTGTTTTTAACTGATTCTAGATAGTCTTACAAGTGCAAATGAAATAAACAGTATTCATTTCTTGGCTTCAGGGGTTTCAAGCTAATAGAAACAAAATAACTTGCAAACTACAGTTCGTACCTTCCTTGGGAACTCTAATTAAACCTTTAGACCTTGGTTCTTTGAATTAGACCTGATGCAAGGGCAAGGGAATTTCATGAGTTTAATTTCATTTCTTTTTGTTTTTCTTTTTTGGCTGGAGAAAATTAGCTAGAGCATGGGTCAGCCATCCACATCCTGCAGGCACCAAAGTGCTTGGATTCAGAGGAGTGGTAGCATACAGTTTGGCCCAGTGTGTGCTGCCAGCCCACCCTGCTACCATTTCTCACCCCTGTGGCATATGCTGAGCACCATTGCTGCCAAACTCATCTCTCCCTAGTGCTGTTGATGATGAGAATTAGCAGTGCAGGGTGTATAGTGGAAGCAACAGTGGGGAGTATGGATGCTATGGGTGGGGGCTGCAGAGGAGAGCAGCTGCCTGTAGCAGTGTTGGGAATTGGCAGCCTGCAGCAATAGCCACATTGCCAGCAGTGGTCCACTGTTTCATACATTTCATAGATTTCATAGACATTCAGGCTGGAAGGGACCCCAGAGGATCATCGAGTCCAGCCCCCTGCCCAGGGGCAGGAAGTCAGCAGGGATCATAGGATCCCAGCAAGATAAACATCCAAAAGTATCTTGAAGGCGTTCAAAGTGAGTGCTTGAACCACCTTCGGTGGCAGTCTATTCCAAACCTTGGCGGCTCACACAGGAAAGAAGTTCTTCCTTATGGCCAGCCTGAAACGGACGCAGAGAAATTTGTGACCGTTCAACCTTGTCATCCCTTGGGGCACTCTGGGGAACAAATGTTCCCCCAGATCCTGGTGAACACCTCTAATAAACTTATAAGTGGCCACCAGATTGCATCTGAGCCTGCATTTTTCCAGGCTGAAGAGTCCCATAGTTCTCAGCCTCTCATCATAAGGTTTGTTATCCTGACCTCTGATCATGCACGTGGCTCTCCTCTGCACTCTCTCAACCTTCTCCACATCCTTTTTGAATTGTGGAGCCCAAAACTGGATGCAGTACTCCAGCTGTGGCCTCACCAAGGCCGAGTACAATGGGAGAATGACATCCCGGGATTTGCTTGAGAAGCATCTATGGATGCAAGCCAGCATTTTGCTTGCTTTATTAGCTGTAGCATCACATTGAAAGCTCATATTCATCTTGTGGTCAATCATGACCCCCAAGTTTCTTTCATCTGTAGTGCTAACCAGTGTAGTACTGCTAATCCTATAAGGATGCTGCAGGTTTTTCCTCCCAAGGTGGAGAACCTTGCATTTTTTGGTGTTAAACACCATCAGGTTCTTGTACACCCATTTCATGAGCCTGTCAAGATCTGCCTGGATCACCCTCCTGTCCTCAGGTGTGGTCGCTTTACCCCAGAGTTTGGTGTCATCGGCGAACTTGGCCAGCCCACTGGTGACACCATGGTCTACATCATTGATGAAGATGTTAAAAAGTAAGGGCCCTAGGACAGAGCCCTGAGGGACCCCACTGGTCACAGGGCACCATGACAATTGTCTTCCATCAACCACCACCTCCTGGGTCCTGCCACAGAACCAAGCCAGCAGATCGTGGTGAGGTCGAGGCCGCAGTTAGCCAGTTTTGCCTAGAGGTGTTCATGGGATACCAGATCGAAGGCTTTTTTAAAGTCAAGATATAGGACATCAATCTCTTCCCCCTTGTCCAGGTGATAGGTCACCTGGTCATAAAAGGAAATGAAATTGGTCAAGCAAGACCTACCCGCAACAAACCCGTGCTAGGTATCCCTCAGGATATTGCCATCAGCTAGCCTGTATAGGATGGCTTCTTTGATAATCTTTTCCAAGACCTTCCCTAGGATAGAGGTCAGGCTGATGGGTCTGTAGTTTGCTGGATCCACATTCCTCCCTTTTTTGAAGGTAGGCACCACATTGGCCTTCTTCCAGTGGTCAGGCACTTCTCCAGAGCACCAGGAGTTCTCAAAGATCCATGCCAGGGGCTGAGCTATGATGCCTGCCAGCTCTTTGAGTACCTTTGGGTGTAAACAGTTAGGTCTGGCTGACTTGAAGGTATCCAGTCTGTCAAGGTGTTCCTTTACAAGGTCAACTTTGATGGAAGATAAGGAATCTCCCTCACCCAGGCTCCCTGTCCTGCAGAGGGCAGGGTAGTCCCATGTGACTGGTGAAAAACTGATGCAAAGTACCCATTTAGTAAGTTTGTTTTTTCCTGGGCATCAGTTATCATTTGTCCCATTTGGTTTAGCAGGGGTCCAATGTTGTCCTTGCTTTTCCTCCGGCTCCCCACATATCTAAAAAAGGACTTTTTATTGTCCTTGATATTTGTAGCTAGCTGGAATTCCATTGCAGCCTTGGCTTTCCTGGTTTGCTCTCTGTAGGTCTGGACCAGAGCAGAGTATTCCTCCTTGGTGGTGGTTCCAGTCCTCCATCCTTTGTAAATCTGCCTTTTAAGGTGCAGGAGGTCCGCTAGTTCCCTGGAGAGCCAAGGGAGCTGCTGTGCCCTTTTGCTGCCTTTCCTCCGAGATGGAATAACCTTTGCTTGCACATCCAGGATTGCTCCCTTGAGGAGCCACCACTCCTGAACTCCCTTCCCCTTTGGGTTGTGGTCCCTTAGGGCCTCACTGACAAGCCTCCTGAGCTTGTCAAAGTCAGCTCTGTTCTAAAAGGTTTATGACCCCTGAGTTAGAACATTAGGTAGGGACTTCTGTATGGCTGTTTCTTTTTCTATGGTCTGTTATTAGGTGTCCTAGCCTTCCTATTGACTGCTGAAGTCATGGTGTCACATGGCACGTCTACATGTTGCTGTACAGTGATGTTGCTACAGCATTATGCTTTAGTACTTCCTTTTGGAAATATTAGAGCACAATGCAGTAATGGCCTGTACTGTGCTGTGCGCATGGCACACAGTTAGATTTCACTATGTTGCCATAATGGCATGCTAAAATGGGGGAGCTCACCACTACGGTGACATAGCTGCTGATCACGTGTAGACTCACATGATCACTACATTGCTGTAGCACACCATATGGGAACATAGTGTATTGCTACAACGACATAGGGCAATATGTAGATGTGCCCATAGATTCCCTCAGGTGTGTTTCAAACCTCCAGCCTTGACTGGTCTCTGAGCACCCCCCAGAAATCAGACTAGGCATGGCTTCTAAAGTGGGGGAGAATTGGCTCCTTCCAACTCTGACAGCCAAGCTGTTCAGTGCCTGATCTTCTCTGGTTCCCATGGCCCTGCCTCAAGGAACTAGCTTCCATTTCAACTCCTGACAAAGGAACTTTATGTCTTCAAAGGGGTAAAGAGTCTACCCTGTGCTCCAAGCAGCAACAGAAAGCTTATCTTCAATAGAGGCATTTATTGGGGCAAACGCAACTTAGTTCTCACCCCCTCCAAAAATGTAAACAGTCCCTCTGTTCCTAATCCAGCCTGCATAGCCTTGACAACCACAAAGTTAGCTGTTTTCTTTCAGTCCACACAGCCCAGAACACCCCAAGGTAGCTTGGTTGTTTCCTTTTCAGACTCTCCAGCTCTCAGGCTGCTGTCCCCTGTCTGAAATGTATCTCCTTCTGCTTTTCATGATGCCTCCTGGGTGTCACATCCAAAGTATCTACATATACTATCTTGCTGAAGTGTCAACAAAGTTATTAAATTCTTTGTTGATGGAAATCAGGCATGTGCTGATAGATGTAAGTCTGGCTTCAGGTCTCTTAACCCCTTTGTTCCCCCTATTCCCTGTCGGGTAAACTGAGGCATGCAACATTATCATACCATGAACATATTTAAACCAGAAATATTACAATGTAGCTGTTGGCTGCATCCACACATGCAAGTACGTGCACTTGCAGCAGCTCAAATAGAAGCGGTGCAAATTTGAGCCAGGGATTTTTGCCTCAGCGCACGTGCGTGGAGATGCACTTTGTTGTGAAGCAAATTGTGCCACTTGGGGCAAAATAACCCTGCGTGACTCCTCCCAGATCTGCAGCCAGGGGGAGCTAGAGCCTGGGGCCAGCACCTGTGCTTTCCCCAGCAGTATAAAAAGCTACCCTGTCCTGGCCCCAGCAGTATAAAAAGCCGCCCTGGCAAGTAGCTCAGGGCTACTCACTCTAAGGAGCTTCTGGGGCCCAGCCAATTGGTACCTGGGGACACTACCCTTTGCGCCAGCTGGATTCCTGAAGCTACCCTGAGAGTTCCCTGCACCCTCTACCCACTGCAGCAGTCTGGCAGTGGGGGCCGCTGCCTGTATATGACCCGCTGCCCAC
>NW_005843191.1:169802-170449 GCF_000455745.1 Alligator sinensis
AATCCATGTTCCTCCACAAGTAAAACAAAAGACCACTATAAAGAGAGAGAGACAGTGAGACAGAGAAAGCGATCAGTTGGACAATGGCTTATTGATATATCTACAGTGTTAAAGCATGTCTCATCATAATAATAAAGTAAAATCTAAATACATGTTTCATGAATATATATATTTTGCTGCCCTCCCACAGGCAGCCCCCAAACAGGGGTTTTGGTCCCCACGCAAGGGTTATGGCCCCCACACAGGTGCTACGGCCCTCCAACAGGGGGTTCAGTTCCCACACAGGGGCTACGCCCCCCCAATGGGGGATTTGGCCCCCACACAAGGGCTACAGCCCCTGAACAGCCACCCCCACTTGCATCCCCAGGCCCCCATGGCTGCCCCCCAACCCCAGGCACCATTACTTCAAAGGGAAAAAAAAAGAAAAAAACCCAACTACTTACCATAGAAGCAGGGGAGGCGGGGCTCCAGGGCCTCCTGGCAGAGCCCCCTGAGCAACACAGGGCAGCAGGGGGCAGGAGAGCCCAGGCTGGGGCTGCCCCTCTGCCCCATGCTGTGTAGGTGGGTCCCCAGTGACTCAGATGGCAACTGAGTTGCCAGTAAGTGCCGGGGGGGGGTTGTTTTTGTTATTTTTAAACTATGGGGGG
>NW_005843191.1:170459-171859 GCF_000455745.1 Alligator sinensis
GTGATTGGGGGTAGGGTGCTGGTGGGGGGCAGGCCTGGGCAGGGAAGTGATCAGGAAGATTGGGGAGGCAGTTGGGGGGAGGGGCCAGGCAAGGAAGTCATCAGGCAGTCTGGGGGGGCTGGCAGGGGGAGGCCTCTTCACCTTAGTTGTATAGCACTCCCAGTTGTATCCATAGGACTTTCACAGAGTTTCATGGCATTAAAGGAGACTATTGGGGGAACTGTTACTGAGACCTAATTACAGTATTATCAGAAGCACAGTGAGTGCCAATGATTATTGGTGAATGGGGAATATTTAATAGAAAGTCTATTTAATATAGCTGCTTCCAGCTCCTAACAGAAGGCCAAGTGGTTGTATTCAATTAGGTGTTAAATGGATATAAAACCAGAACTATCAGTCTCTAGTATTTCTATATTAAAATAAAAAACTAAAAAACTAGTGAATAACACTTAAGGTTCTCATTTTTAAATGATCTTTCTAAGAATTTAATATGACAGTGGAATATTCAACAGGATCTACCAATTAAAAGACTTTAATGAGATCAGGAAGTGTAACTAGCCTGGTAAAATAAACTTGCATTCATAAATATCTGGCATTACCAATTTATTGCATTTCATTAGCTCCACCATGTGAATGCAAAGTAATCCTTCCCCTGTTAAAAAATAAAAGTAAACTTTTGTATTGCATTTTGGTAGCACGTAGCATCAAGCTGTTTCAAAGCATTAATGTAGACCAGTGGTTTTCAACCTTTTTAGATTCAAGGCATTCTTCCATAACCTTGTAAATTGAGTTGGATCCCATTTCAAAAACTAATTTATTTATTACAGTGCTTGCCTCCTTACAGAGTATAAGGCAGTGGGGTGGGGGAACAGCCTGAGCCTGCTCTTATCTGCTTCTTTCCTTAGACCTCCCTTACGTCCTCACACTTCTGGTGGCACCAGTCAAAGGATCTTGTAGAACTCCAGGGTGCCTTGGTACCCTAGTTGAGAATCACTGATGTAGACATGCAGATAGCCCAACAAGGTATCTTTTGAAATAGAAAACAAATGATGCACCTGTGAGAAGAAACTTATAATGTAAAACATCTTTCTTATTTTGAGACTGTTTAGTGACGTAGTTGGTGACTGTTGGCCGATATTGCTGGATTAGCTCATTCGCCTTGAATTAGCTTATCTCGACATAGCCTTCACACTGACCAGTTGCACCTTATTCTATGAGCTTTGTTATACCTTATGCTATGAGCTGCACAAATGTTGATTAGTGTTAGTGCTAGCTTGGAGTTTGAAGCAGTCATGCCCTTAGTCTAGAAACCATCTCTGATTTTCTCCCACCTGCCCAGCTGTGACATGCCACTAGAAGACTAGCAGCTGTAGCTATGAGTTGCTACTAGATACCTGCTG
>NW_005843191.1:171890-176657 GCF_000455745.1 Alligator sinensis
ACTTGCAGGGGTGAGAGGGATCCTGGGATAGTGGAGAACTTTAACTTGAGTGGCACATCTGGTGGCATATCTGTGTGGAGTGTCTGCACCTTAATGGAACAAAAGTTAGGTAGTGTGGATCAGAGATAATCCTACCCTGGAGTAGCATAACTTTGAGCTGCATAATGAATGCTTAAAACCACTTTAAGGTGTAACTGAAGGGCTAAGAGCTCCAGGAGCCACCCAAAATTACCACATAACATGGCCCTTACTCTCTTCTTCCTCCTGTAAATGTAAATGGATGCATAATGGATGATATTACAGTATTGTATTATTCATATTGCATGTTTCAGAATTAGAAATTTTGTATTTTGGACACATTCCATAGTGTAATTGTTGCTTCCTTTACTTGTAGTATCATTTCTGTACATGATCAACATACTCGTATCCTCATAGTGCCATTGACATTCTGTTAAGCATGAATCTCCTCCTACAACTTACACTGAGAACTGAATGTTTCAATGCTGTCCCTGCCAATAACGGCACCATTTCAATACAGATATTTTAGGAAAACAAAATTCTTAGTATAGCATAACTGAAATGATTATACTGACAGGCCTCAGAAAAGAGGGTTTTATTGCCATTATTAGAGTATCTATCACTACACTTCAAAAGATTAATTCAATGTGCAAAAATTGTACCAAAGCACAGTGATACTTTTCTATTGCTCTATTGTTTTAGATATTATCTTGATCCCCAGCCAAACTCCCTAGCCTGATTTAAATTTGTTCTTCCGTCACTGCCAAAACCTGAAGTCCTGCTTGGTATATTACTTATATACCTTGAAAAAGTGTTATTAAATACATGATGGTGAATAGTTGATATGAGAGTTGCCATTCAACTATTCTCCAGTGATTTTATTTTGTTGATGAGAAGTAGTTAGCTGTGTTAGTCTGAAGCCAGGCAAAAGGCAGGATAGAGGTGCATCTTTACAGACTAACTGAATTAGAGGTGCTGATTAGCTTCTGTAAGCAAGAGCTTGTTTTATCTGATGCTGATGAGCCTCTGGTCTATAAAGTACATTTCTATCCTGCCTTCTGTTTTGTGTTGCTGTTGTGTTTGTGGTGGTGTTGTTTTCCATTGTTTTGTTTTGTATGCTCTACTAGACAGGAGCATCTGACCTTGAATAGTAAAAAGGTGGTTTCTGTTTAGTCATTGGTTAAATTTAAGTTTGTGATGGTAAGGAAAAATTAACTACACCACTAACTCTGCTATTCAAAACATCCAGTCATTAAAGTATTTGCTTTGCTCCCTTTGAAGGCGACGTGAAGCTAACATTTGTATTAAATGTATGTTTTGGGTGTATTGCAGAGGCCTATGCATGAAATGGCCATAGCAAAGCTCCATAATTTAGTGAGCGTAGAGAATTTGAAGAACTGTTGGCAACTGTTACTTGACATGATGTTTTGCTAGAGGCAAAGGACATTGACATGAAGGTATAAAATCTTAAAACTCCCAGGATCCATTTGCAAAACATTCACATTCAGCAAATGAAAGCACTTGTGTACACATTTGAAAGCTCTAAATGTACTTGTAAAGCCTATTACTCTATTAATCAAATGGGTCTTTCAGGCCCACATGAATTGCCTATACTACAGGTGTTAATACTTTCAAAGTGACTGCAGATGTTTTGCAAGTACAAATTATACATGAATTTGTTAATTTTGCATATTCTCTAGTGCAGGCATGGGTGAAAATTTGATCTGGAAGGCAAATATATGCAGCATGTTTCTTGCTATCCTCTAGACAGCATGATTTGGATATTGGACTAACATAGTCTGCCACCTCTGGCTCATAGCACTAATGTTAACACAGTTTTGAATCCCAAGTAGTACTAATTACAAAGCATTGGTGCACTTTAAATAAAAAAGGAGTGAATAGAATGACTATTTGAGATACAGATGCCTTTACCTTCAACTCATTTCTTTTAATGGCATCTTGTTGAAACATTATTATCTTCAGATTAAATATGAAGTCTAGTGAGGAACCATGTACCAATAAATTGAACTGACGTTCTTGTGATCAGCAGTTAATTCAGTTTAGATTTTTGTTGTTGTTGGTGGTGGTGGTGCTGATTTATTCTTTTTTATATTAAAAAGTAACAAGCGAAAAAAAAAAAAAGGAACTGCCATTTTGGGAAAAAAAATGATCTGTCTCATGTCCTGTCCCTTATTTTTTTATTTCAGCAGTGCCCATCTTTATACACAGACTTTAGAAGAGCTGGCAATTGCAGGCAAACATTGCATCACATATATAAATTACTGTCTGTTATATTACTTACGGTTGTTTGCAGTCTTTATGGATTAATGTCATGCGTTTCAGACTCCAGATTATTCAAAAGTTGTCTATAACTAGCGGAGGTCCATAGAGGACTTTATAGTGACCTACTGATATTTTCCTACTGTTGCCAAAGAGGCAAGGATTTCTTTAGGTGATATCATTTATTGGACCAAGTATATCATCCAAAGAAATACATGCCCGTCTCATAATTTCTGGACCATCACACCTACTTTTGTCTGCATTTTAATCTTCATTAAATTAATACACGAAATATTTATATGGTCCTACTTTTCATGTAAGCAATTGGTCTAGTTGCCTGGATGATGGGAAGTGTTCTATCCAATGGTGATGAATGTAGTAAAGAGTAGTCATTGAAACTTTACTGATGCAAGGGACAGGTGTTCTTTTCTACTTCTACAAATTTCTGGGAAATTTGCAGTGACAGAAATCTTTCTAAAAGAGGGAGGGTACAAATGTTCCAGCCTGGAGATTCCCTCCACCTGCTCCCCAGACCAAGGTCTCACTGGTTTGGGGAAGGCTGGAAGAGCAGTGGCAGCTGGACTCTTGAGCACAGGGGGATTTACAAAGTACTTCCTAATATCTAGCTCATTTGCCCTTGTTGCAATTTAAGTCAGTTTTTGTCCTGACTCCTGAGAGTCTGAGAGCATTTATACATGTGCTCTGGGAGTTGGGAGGAGGGCGCTTTAATTAGAGCATCTCTTGGAGCAATGCGTAATTGCAGTACATCGGAGCAGCCTCGCTGCATGCATATAGGCACCCTGGGGCCTCTAAAGTATTTCCTCACTGGAAATCCATGTCTTAAACTTAGCCTTCTAGGCAAAAATAAAGGAGGTAACTTAACCCTCTTCTGTCTCTACCTATATATATTACTGCAATTTTGTGTCAAGGATGCATTTCCCTGCATTTCCCCAGTTACATTGCACTCTTCATCATCAGTAGCTAGAATTTACTATTAATCTGTTGATTGTATAAAATAAGTTTTAGGTTTTCCTGTTAATAACTTGCTTTTCAATTGTTCATATTATATTCCATCTGAAGTTGTATTGTCTGATTACCCAAATTCGCTAGTCCTTGCTGGCATTTCTAACAATACTTTCTTAAAGTTAACAAGTTAGCATGTATGCCAACCTTATTTGTATAACATATGGAGAAGATCTGACCAAATCCTATTTGCTAGCAGCCTGTTAAGAAGTTTCTAAAACAACTGGCTATTTTTACTCTATTTTTCCTTAAATCTTAGCTAATTTTTAATTCATGATGAGCCACTGTCTCACTCAGTTGTCCTCTTGAGCAAGTGTAGAGTCACTTCAGATGATATCTTTTTCAGAAGAATTCAGATACCCATTCTCTATTTAACCTACTTTGCTAATCCTTAAATCCTACCAAGCTAAACAAATACAGCTATTATTTTCTTCTCTTGCTTTGATACAGCTGAAAATATGATATATTCAAATGCATATGGTATCAAAAAGTACAAAGGGCAAGATTTTTTGTTTGTAGTCTTACATAACAAGCACAGTCTTACATAACAAAAAACAAAATAGCAAGTCAGGGTCATATAATGCCAGAGAGAGCATGACAAAGGCCAGGAAGGGAAGAGGAATGCAGAGCTATCACAAGGAATGGATTGTTTCTATTGGTATACAATCTGCAATAGGCAATAGTGTAGCAGTTATAATGAACACAATTGGACCTAGACTTTCAAAACTACAGTACTAAAATTGCTAGGTTTAACTGCCACTAGAAAATAATTTGCATGAGTGGGTTAGATTACTATCTGGAAGCTATGCAATACGAAAACCAGCTGGATTAAGGATTGAAATGAAATCTCTGATTGACTAATGAAATGACTTTAAGATACATTTCACAACAATTTTCTTTTGAGTTACAGAAATTTGAAGTAGCTAACAAAGAGATGGTATCAAATAAATGAATGTTATATTCTGAGGAGTTTGTTTAAAAACATTTGTTTAAGCTCCTGAATATACCTAGACCAGTGTCTTGTCTCACCATACTTAGCTGTATGCTCATAGAGCTATTAAGGTATTAATTTTTCTCTCTTGACATACTTGACTTTAGAGTACATGCCAAAGGCTAAAGCCAGATCCTGAAAATTGCTCTGGCCACAAATAAGTGTAGCGACACCCAAGGTAGTATGTTGCTGGTTACATACAGTCTTTCTTTTGTAATATACCTGAGTGGCTTGTACTGTCTTGCCATCGATTAACCTTGACAGGATCTATTAATACCTGGAACATGCCTATTCTGGGGTGTATCAGGAGCTGGGCCAGCCTCAAACTAAACTCAAGCCTGGGACTGCATGCAAGTGACATAATTCTGTCCTCTGCTCCTCCTCTTCACATCCTGTGCTGAACTTGTCCCGGATGCACCTGAGAACTGATACAAACTGCAAATTATGTATTTGAT
>NW_005843191.1:176667-181786 GCF_000455745.1 Alligator sinensis
ATAAGCTTCTGCTCCTCTATTTCTCTTACCCTGACTTATCCTATTGTCCCAAGAGATTCACTAAACATGCATGTTAAAAAAACACAAAGCTAAACCAAAAAAACCCAACCAAATAAGAAAATTAGTGGAATGTACTTTCTCTTTCAGTGCATAATAAATGCACTATAATTTTATTTGAGAAAAGTCAGGTATTATGCCAAGTACTTGAGAAATTGGCTATGTTAGCAATACTGTCTAGGAGACTGAAAACTGGCTGAAATAGTCAGCCCAGATTAATAGTAAACATCAATGTATCTTCTTGGAGGAAAAAATATGTTGTAGGGTAATACAAAAATCTGTTAGTCCTGCTCTTAACATCTTCATTAATTGTTTGGAAAACATAAGCAACGTGTTAAAAAGACCAGTGGATATTACTACACTGGTATGTATTATACATACATTGAGTATAGATAAAAAATTGTACAGAGGACTCTAGAGCAGGGTTTCTTAATCAGGGTGCCATGGCAGCCTGTTGTGTCTTGAGATCCTTTCAAGGGAGCCACAGGGTCCCACACAATGTTAGCACTTTTAGGTGTGCAAACATCATAATTCACAAGATAAATCCAGAAATTTCAAATAAGAATCCATAGTGTTAAAATCATTCTGACCTACTGTACATGTTTTGAGTTCTTTATAATAGAAAAATTGCTCTATTATTTTTCTCTAGTCAAAAATGAGTGAAAACTAAGTGCTGGCAATTTCCAATGGGCGTCTTGAGTCTAATGAGGTTGAGAACCCCTGTTTTAAAGCTAGCAACATCCTAAGAACAGTCAAATTCAACAATAGCATTCAACAAATGTGTTCCTTTTTTCTTTTCCTTAAATCAGATGTATCAATAGGATTTACTGGTATTGCTTTTCAGATTTCTGACTCAGTAAGAGTGAATAGTAGACATCAAGATTTGTGCATAAAAGTTTATGCAGTCTAACATTAGCTCAACACATGTTAGGTTATATTATGACATTTTATGCAGAAGCATAATTCATAAAGGAAAAATGGTAGTATCCCGTCATGATAGTGCACCTTCAATATTCACCTTCAGTGAGGCACCTCACTGATATATCAGTTCATGCTGGGAAACACGGCCCAGTTCCAGATCAACCACCGAAGCATCCTTATTTAGGCATTGTAATGCCTGAAACTAAGGCACTTGACCCTTGGAGAGAGATCCCTAACACAGTTAGGTACTTAGGATCCTTAGATGGTCATTGAAAATAATTGGGGGCATCCAAAACATGAGTCAGGGGAACTAGAGGAACATAATGCCAGCCAGTAGAAAACAATAAGACCAGGGATGTGCCTGAATTACCACTGGATGGTCACCTTCATTTGTTCAAAATCCAGAATGCCTCATCCTCTTCTGAAGGTAGGCATGCAACTGACCAGTGGTTGTGCTGACTTTTGTGCAGTACCCTTATGATCAGGGATCTGGGTTTTCCATTTGCCATGGAAAAATGTGGTAAAACCTTGATTTTCTCATTTTAAGGAGAAAAACCTGGAGTTTCTCCTTTAAAGGAGAAAAACACAGTAAATGGTGGGTTTCTCCTTGCAGGCTGACAGAGTTCCAGCCTGAAAGGGGCTGGGGAGAGCAGGAGAAGGGCAATCAGCAGGTGGCACCATACACGTATACATGCACATAGCCACCACACAGCCTGGAAAGCAGCTCCTCACAGGTAAGTCTGGGGGTGGGAATTGAGGCTCTCATAGCATGGGAGGGGAGTGAGTTGGGCAGGGCTGGGGCTGACGCTGCTGCTCAGCCCAGGCAGTGCATGGGGCTTCTGGCCTGGGGCTGAAATGCATGGCTGTAAGCCCGGGTGGGTTACTGGACAGGGCCACAGGTGGCTCATCTCGGGGGCAGCAAGGAAGCTGACTCACTGCCGCTGCGTGCACTCCTGGGTGGGGCATGGGGGGCATGTGCCCCCCATATTTGTGTGCAAGGCAGAGGTGGGCTGCCCTTTCCAGATTCAGGGCTCCCTGCCCTGCTGCCCTTCCTCCAGGGCCTCTGCAGCCCAGTAGACAGGACCCAATGTGGCAGAGCAGAGCAGGGCCAGGCGGGGAAGCTCATTGCCACTGCTAGGAGCTCTGTGCCACATGACAATACACTCCATGTCTGCCTGGCAGCAGCAGGGTGGCAGTGTGGGGTTGTGCCCTTCATAGCTGCTGGGCAGGCAGGAGGCACCTCACCATGGTGGTACAGAGCTCCCAGTGGCAGCACCAACCTTCCCTGCCTGACCCTGTTCTGTTCTGCTGCACCAATCCTGCCTGCTGGTCAGTGGAGGCCCCAGGCAGAGGGCAGTAGGACAGGGAGCCCTAAACACACAGCAGGCAGCCCACATTCATGCCCCCACCCAATAGGCTCTGCTCTGGCCATGCCACCTATGGGGGAGGAGGAGCTGGGCTCCATGCTCCACTAAACAGCAGGAGCCAGGGCTCAGGTGCTTTCATGGGGAGCAAGGGGCTGTGAACCCAGGTTCCTGGCCCCATAGCCCTGGCAACTGGGGGCCCCCTCCAGCAGGGCTGGGGCTGCAGGCTGAAGGGTGAGGGGTACCAGCAGGGAGAGGAGGCTGTGGGTTCTAAGTAAGGGGCAATGGCATATCAGGGCTGCTCAATGCCACAAACCAGTGGAGGTATGGGGGGAATCTGTCGCAGTTGGACCTGCATCCTGGTGAGTGAAGGGGGCAGGGGGAGCTCTGATTTTCCCTGATAGAAACCCCAAATCAAGTGCCAACATTTATAGGTATTTAGAATTTCTTTTAATTACTAGCCAACTGCCCATCAAGATTCATGGGGGGAGGGGCAGGCAGGGACAGAGCAACACCATCCACCACCCTGTACCATTACTGCTTCCCTGGAACAGGGGAGAGAAGGAGAGGGGAGGAAGCTTGCACAAAGCTACCACCACCACTACCCACTGTCCCACACCGCTGCCGCTCCATATCTGGCTGCACACAACACCGCCCCCCCCCGTGTCCAGCACTGTGCACCGGCCCCAACACCCTGCCACTCCATATCTGGCCCCATGCCAACCCCGTCCACCACTCTGTGTCTAGCCCCATGCCCAGGGGCAGATTAACGTGTACTGTGGCACTGGGCAAACACAAAATTGGAGGCCCCCTCCCCCCGTGGGAGCTGGGCTGCAAGGGGGGAAAGAGCAGGGCCCCTTCCTCTCCTGGTACTGGTGAGGGAGGCTGGAGGGACCTTTCTGGGCTGGGGGTGGGGAGGCACATTCCTGCCTCTTCTCCCTGCTCCCCTCCCCCATCCTGCTATGGCCAAACACACACACACACAGGTGTGCACACAGATGGGTGCACGCTACTCTCACACACTCTCTGCAAATGGACACAAACATCCTCTCCCTGCCAGAAACATGGAACACGTGCGTGCACACACACACATGCAGACAGATGTACACTCTACTCACTGACTCTGCACATGGACACACAGTCACAAACACAGTCTCCCTCCTGCCATGAACACAGACACATGCATGCATGCTCACTCATGCACATGCACACACACACACGCACACGCACACACACACACTCTATTCAGATGGGCACGCACTCTATTCACTCACTCTCTGCATATGGACACACAAACACACTCTCCCTGCCATGAACACAAGCACATGCATGCACACTCACATATGCACATGCACTGACACATGCACACAGAGACCCATACACACTCACACACACTGATGGGCATGCACTCTACTCACTCTGCACGTGGACACACAGACAAAAACATACTTTCCCTCCTGCCATGAGCAGACATACACGTACACACGTGCATGCACAGACACACATACACACATACACAGGTGGGCACACACTCTACTCACTCACTCTGCACATGGACACATAGAAACAAACACACTTTCCCTGCCATGAACAGACATGAACACATACACATAGATGTGCACACACAGACACGTACATAGAAGCAGATGAATACAGATGCTGTGATATGCACACCAACACACAAATGCAGATGCACACCCAGATGCACAGATGCATGGACACACACACACACACACACGAGCACATATGCACAGAGATGCACACACATGCACCCACATGCAGACACAGGCATGTAGACACACACCCTCCCAGGACCTCCCCCCTCACCCACTCTCCATCACACTGAGGCAGCTCCCTCCCACCCATTCTCCCACAGCTGCCCAAGCTCCTTCTCACTTCTCTGGCCCCTGTTGCCCTGCCTGGGAGGGAGCTGCTGCCCAGCTGTGTCCCTGCAGCTGTGCATATGCACGGGCCAGGCCAGCTTGGCCGGGAGCACCATGCCCCCCTCTTGTGCAGGTGGCAGCACTAGGAAGGGCAGTTCCGGGGTGCAAGGTGATTGTTAGGGGGCTATGGTATTCTCCTCTGTCCTACCAGTGAGTGGACATGGAAGACAACATGAGACATGCATCAGAGAGACCAACTGGTGGCTTCGGGAATGGTGTCTCGAGGCAGGTTTCGGCTTCCTAGACGATAACGCACACATCATGACGAGAGACATGCTCGGGTGGGATGGGCTTCACCTTTCCCCCAAAGGTAAGCGTGTGTTCTCTTCTAGGTTGATGGATCTCCTCTGGCGGGCTTTAAACTAGGCTTATTGGGGGATGGGGAAGATGAGGGCAGAGGAAGCCTTGAACCAAAAAACCAAGAGACAGCCACAAGGACAGCCCAGCGTAGATCGACGACAAGCAGAACAAATACCCAGATAAGCAACAGGGGCCTGGGTAATACTGAGATTAGGAGGCCAGTGCACACGTTTTCAGGAGGCCTCAAATGCCTCTACACAAACGCTCGTAGTATGGGGAACAAGCAGGAGGAACTTGCCCTCCTGCTAGCTGACACCAAGCCAGACATAGTGGGGCTCACAGAAATGTGCTGGGACACAATACATGACTGAGCAGTGAATATCAAGGGCTATAGGTTGTATAGGAGGGACAGGACAGGGAGGAAAGGTGGGGGTGTGGCGCTCTACATCAAGGAGGAATGCACATCCTCAACGAGTAGCACAAGGTCAGATGAAGGGCACACTGAAGTGCTCTGGGTTAGAATACAAGGAAGTC
>NW_005843191.1:183343-206746 GCF_000455745.1 Alligator sinensis
ACCTGGAGGGATGTGGGCAGTGGGGTCCCCCAGGGCTCGGTCCTCGGACCCGCACTGTTCAACATCTTCATCAGTGACTTGGACGAGGGGGTAAAAAGCACCCTGTTCAAATTTGCTGATGACACTAAGATGTAGGGGAAAGCGGGTATGCTAGAAGGGAGAAATAGGCTGCAATTGGACCTAGAACAGGATGGGTTTCAACACTGACAAGTGCAAGGTGCTGCACCTGGGGAGGAAGAACCAGCAGCATACCTACATGCTGGGGAACTCCCTTCTCGTCAGTGCAGAGGCAGAAAATGATCCTGGAATCATTATTGATGCCAAAATGAACATGGGCCAACAGTGTGGTGACACGGTCAGGAAAGCCAACTGCACCTTGTCATGCATCCACAGATGCATCTCAAGCAGGTCCAAGGAGGTGATCCTCCCCCTCTATGCAGCACTGGTCAGGCCACAGCAGGAGTACTGCATCCAGTTCTGGGTGCTGCACTTCAGGAGGGATGTGGACAGCATTGAGAGGGTCCAGAGGAGGGCCACAAGCATGATCAGGGAGCAGCAGGTCAGGCCCTACAAGGAGAGGCTAAAGGACCTGAACCTGTTCAGCCTCCACAAGAGAAGGCTGAGGGGGGATCTAGTGGCCTGTTACAAACTAGTCAGGGGGGACCAGCAGGCATTGGGGGAGTCCCTGTTCCCCCGAGCACTACCAGCAGTGACTAGAAATAACGGCCACAAGCTGGCCGAGGGTAGATTTAGACTAGACATCAGGAGGCGCTACTTCACAGTCAGGGCAGCTAGGAGCTGGAACCAACTTCCAAGAGAAGTGGTGCTGGCTCCTACCCTGGGGGTCTTTAAGAGGAGGCTAGATGAACCCCTTGCTGGGGTCGTTTGACCCTAGTGCTCTTTCCTGCCATGGCAAGGGGTCGGACTTGATGATCTGTCAAGGTCCCTTCTGACCCTACAAACTATGAAACTGTGGCTCCCCCAGCATCACTGCCTGCCTTCCTGTGCAGCACAGCGTGGCTCCTGGCCTGCCCCTGCCACGTGGCACTGCACCGACCTCCCAGCCGGCCCAGCCCCAGCCTGCAGAGAAGCAACTGCAAAAGCCAGGGTTTTAAACTTGATGCCATTTTTGTCTTCCTGTTGGGAGACAGAAATGTGTCAAGCTTAAAACCGCGCATGCACAGTTGCCCAAAAGCATTATGGTCAAACAGACAGACAGACAGACTAAGCCCTTTGTTATATTAGAATAGTATTTGAGGCACAGGTAGGCTTCCACATTGCTTTAAAATGGTAAATATATCAATAAAATATTGTGTTCAACTGAAGCTAAAATGACACTATATATATATGTGTGTGTGTGTGTGTAGTAGTGTTTCATCTTCGTCATGGAAAAATGTGGATTTGGGGATTTTTAATCAGAGAATTTGTGTTTTTTAAACAGAGAAAACCAGGATCCCAGTTTATGATAATCCCATTTACCCAGGAATTGAGGGACCTGGTAGTAGCCCCTCAAACCAAAGGGATTCAAATTTGCATCTCTCATTTTTTGAGGAAGTACCCTAGACACTATGCTCCAGATCTGAATGGCTATGATCACCTCCTGATGGCCACCCAGTGACCCAATTTCAAAAAAATAAGAGCCAGTGGGACTAGAGAAGAGGCAAAAGTAAGTCTGACATTAGCCCAGTGATCAGGTCACTCATCTGAGAAGTGGGAAGCCTGGGTTCTACTCCCTCTTTCCAAGATTGCTTGTTTATGTCTCATAATTGGACAATCATTTGTTTAAAACTCAGAAACTAGCCTGACAGTGGGATTTATGACTAGAAGTAACAGGAAGATGCAAAAGAAAAAATTAGGCTATTGACATAGAAATGATTGATTGGGAAGGAGACACATCAGGTACTTTGAGGTAACTGCCTGTGTGTACAGTTTTGACTCTCTTTGAAGGGTAAGTTGCCATAGTTTAGCTTTCACTTACCATGTGGTAAGAGCATGCACATGGACAGCTGCTGTAGAGTTGCTGATGCCTGGTAAACCCTGCCTTATTTACTCTGTGGTAAATGATTCATATAACACAAGGGAAAGAACTGTTTTGATACTATGAACCATTAGTATAAAGAAAGTACTCCCATAGGAAGAAAAACACACAACTAAATTGGGCAACGTATGCTACAGGAAATAATCAGATGCATTTGGATAATCCAGCAAATCTTATGACAGCCTTCTATGACTCCATGCAATACTGTAGAATCAAACCTAATAATTTTCCTCTTACAGCTCTAATATAATCACAGTTTGCAGGGGCTAAAGACTAGATTGTATCCCACCCATTAGCAGGGATCCTGGTTTTCTCTGATTAAAAAAAATGCAACAAAAACAAACCCAATTTTCAGATAAAAAGAAGTAACCCAAAATTCACTTTTTTGTGATTAAAATGAAATGCCGCTAGTCTATAGATATTTTCATTTAGCTGTTTCATTTTAATCACAGAAAAAAGTGGATTTTCAGTTACTTGTTTTAATCCAAAAAATGGGGATTTTTTTTTTTATCAGCAAAATGAGAATCCCTGCCCGTTAGACTTCTAAGGGCGCATCTATGTGAAACACTTAATTGCGCATTAAACTAATCTACACGTGCATGGCACAGGCCTTACTGCACAGTAAATTTAGTTAATGTGCCATTTGCTAGTACTAGTGTTGTTTCATTTTAGTCATGAAAAAATGTGGATTTAGGGCTTTTTGATCAAAGAATTTGTGTTTTTATCAGGGAAATATAGATTAACGATGCATTTTCTACTGCACAGTAGCACATGTGTAGATGCCGACAGGGAGCTATTTGCTCTTCATCTGCCCAGGCATCAGGGAGCCTGCTGCTGCCTGGCTAAACTCTGAAGCCAGGGGGGAGGGCGGGGCAGGGAATGACCCATCTCAATCCCCATGTGGTTGGTAGAGCTGTCCCTGCAGCCAGGACTGCTGGGCCCCAGCTACATGGGGATCGAGATGGGTTTATCTAGGCAGCAGCAGGTCCCCTGGTGCCTGGGCTGACCAGGAGCAAAAATTAGATGCATGAGTCATATGTCTCCTCCTCACAGCATTGTGACAGGTGGAGGGAATAGATATTTACAAAAAAAGATGAATTAATAGGTTTTCTAGGGCTTGAGCAGGGTGGAGTAGAATTGCACTTTGGCTGTCTACTTAAGTCATGTCTACACATGCAATTAATGAGCCTGAATTTTCTTCCCAGATGTTCTCATGAGAAAATTGGAAGATAGTGGGCTTAACTGTGAGATAGGTGGGTATGAAGCTGGCTGCAGGGTAAGACCCAGAGAGTCCTAACGAGTGGATCTATGTCATCCTGGTGAGAAGTGGCCAGTGGGCTCCCACAGGGGTCAGTGCTTTGTCCAGTACTTTTCAACATCTTTATCAATGATTTGGATGTGGGGGTAAAGAGCTCACTGGCCAAGTTCGTGGATGACACTAAAGTTATGGGGAAGCATAGTCATGCTAAAAGATAGGCTACAGATACAGGAGGATCTAAACAAGCTAGCAAGTTGGGCAAGTCGGAAACACATAAAGTTCAACATCGAGAAATGTAAAGTGCTCCATCTGAGGACAAACACCCCACTATACACATACAGGCTTGACAGTGCCAAACTGACCAGCACCACGAATGAAAGGGACCTGAGGGTTATAATAGACCAGAGTATGAATATGAGCTGACAGTGTGATGCTGTAGCCAGCAGGGCAAACAATACTCTGGCATGCATCAATCGCTGCATCTCCAGCAAAACCAAAGAAGTGATTCTCCTGCTGTACTCGGCATTGGTGAGACCGCAGCTGAAGTACTGTGTCCAGTTCTTGGCACCGCACTTCAACAAGGATGTGGTAAAGCTTGAGAGAGTCCAGAGAAGGGCCACCCGTATGATCAGAGACTTGCATGGCAAGCCATACGGGGAAAGGCTGAAGGACCTGGGACTCCTCAGACTGAAAAGGAAAAGGCTAAAAAGGGGACTTGCTAGCAGTTTACCACTACATCAGGGGAGTACATCAAGGGCTCAGTGAACAACTGTTCAACACAAAACCTTGGGGAAAACCAGAAGTAATGGCCACAAACTCCTGGAAGACCATTTCAGATTCAAAACTAGGAAAAAGTTCTTCACAGTCAGGGTGTCCAGACTGTGGAATAAGCTCCCTATAGAGGTGGTGCAATTGCCCACCCTGGAGATCTTTAAGAGGAGTGTGGCCGGTCACCTTCCTGGGGTCACCTGACCCCAGCTGTCTTTTCTTCCTGGTGCAGGGGGTTGGACCTGATGACCCGAGGTCCCTTCCAGCCTCACAATCTATGAATTTCCCATCTAAGACTTTTAAAACCAAACCAAAGCAAAACTAGAGAACACACTGGAGAAAGTAAGTTGGCTCTGGTTAAGGGGATAAATTAAGACTTGCCGATGGAGAAGGAAGGACAGTGAAATCCGTTGTAGTCCTTTTGTTGACTTCAATAGGCACTAAAAGCAGTCCCTAGATAATGTGAGAACTTTCTCTATTTCTTACTTTTTTTAGATTTCAGACAGAAAAACACTATTTTTAGATGTATTTTTCCTCTTTATTTCACAGAATAGCGTTTTATCTAAATTGAATATACTGTTTGATGTATACAACACAAAAATCTATGAACTTTAATTAAAGAAGTTCAATATAAATAATTTTATAATAAGTTTTCCTAAACTATGAACAGGAGCTCCTGGGTTTTTTTTACTAGACTAGCTTTTAATATCCTTTGTTTTACAAAATCTCAAGAGCTCACAACTAATTCAGCTACTTAATCCTTGAGGCCTTCAAAAATATTTAAATGTACCTATTTGTTTTTGTAGAGTCAGCAAGAGGCTGCTGATTTTTTTTTTCCATTTGTGCAATTAAAACTTACCAGTCAAACCATGTGTCATTTTAGTTTCAATACAATTTCATAGTAAATCAAAGTAATCAAGAAAAGCAATTTCAACTCTGACTTTGCTTCTCCCATTGCCATGGTTTATTAGTTACAGTACCAATATTCATAGTGTGTGTATGCAGCATACATATAGTGAAGAATGAAACTTTTATTTTAGGTTGGAAATCTATATGAGAAATTTCACTTTAAAAAAAAATCAGAAATAGGAATTGGAATCATTGTAGCTGTCAATTGGCAGCTATTTATGTCTTGTGCCATTAGTATCCCATGCAGTGCAATCTAATGTCATGGTCCAAATCATGATACTGTCAGGAATGCAAGATTGGGTCTAAATAAATATTACAGCTAGTTTTATTTAAAAGGGGAAAAAAGAACGAGAAAAAAGAAATAAAGGACATTTATATACACACTTTTTCCCAGTGAAACCCAGGAGATATGCCGCTTAGAAGCAGACTCAATTAATTGGGCAGGAATAAGTGCTGGGATCATAATAACCCAGCCAGATATTTATCCAACCTACTCTTGAAGACCCCCAAGGTAGGGAAGAGCACCACCTCCCTTGGGAGCCCATTCCAGAGCCTGGCAGCCCTAACCGTAAAGTAATGCCTCCTGATATCAATCCTGAACCTGCTCTCAATCAATTTGTGGCCGTTATTCCTTGTTATCCCAGGTGGTGCTCAGGGGAACAGAGCCTCACCTATTTTCCCCTGGTTTCCCTTGGTGAGTCTATAGACAGCCACCAGATCCCCTCAGTCTTCTCTTGTGGAGGCTGAATAGATTCAGGCCCTTTAGTCTATCTTCATAGGGCCTGGTCTACTGCCCCCTGACCATGCAAGTGGCCCTCCTCTGGACCCTCTCAACAGTAGCCACATCCCTCTTGAAGTGCAGCACTCAGAACTGGATGCAGTACTCCAACTGTAGCCTGATCAATGCCACATAAAGGGGAAGGATCACCTCCCTGGACCTGCTTGTGATGCATCTGTAGATGCACGACAAGGTGTAGTTAGCCTTACTGACTGCTTTTCGTATTGGTGGCTCATGTCCATCCTGGAGTCAACAATGACTCCAAGATCCCTTTCAGTCACTGTGTTGTTTAGAAGGGTGTTCCCCAGCCTATAGGTATGTTGCAGATTCCTTCTCTCTAGATGTAGCACCTTGCACTTGTCTGCATTGAATTCCAATCTTTTCTCATCCACCCACCTCTGTAACCTGTCCAGATCTAGTTGGATTCTGTCCCTCCCCTCCAGTGTGCCCACTTCTCCTCACATCTTTGTGTCATCAGCGAATTTGGACAGCGTGCTTTCCACGTCCACCTCCAACTCGCTGATAAAGATGTTGAATAGCATGGGCCCGAGGACTGAACCCTGGGGAACTCCACTGCCCACATGCCTCCAAGATGAAAATGACCCATCCACCACCACTCTCTGGGTGTGACCATTAGCCAATTTACCACCCATCCAACTGTGTAGGCATCAGTGCCACAGTCGCTTAGTTTTTTTATGAGAATGGGGTGAGAAACAGCGTCAAAGGCCTTCTTGAAATCCAGGTAGATAACATCCACCTCAACGCCCACATCCAAGGACTTTGTGATCTGGTTGTAAAAGGAAACAAGGTGAGTCAGGCAGGATCTGCCCTCAATGAACCCGTGTTAGTTGCCCCTGAGCATTACCTCCCATGCTGGGCCCCCACAGGTGTGTTCCTTGATAATTTTCTCAAAGGTCTTCCCAAGGACCGAGGTGAGATTAAGTGGACTATAGTTACCTGGGTCCTCCTTTCTCCCCTTCTTGTAAATAGGGACCACATTGACCCTTTTCCAGTCCTCTGGGACCTGGCCAGAGCACCACGAGCACTCATGCAGCCATACGAGGGGCCCAGCTATGACCTCTGCCAATTCCTTCAGTACCCTCGGATGAAGAGCATCCAGACCTGCTGATTTATATATGTCCAGCTGCTCCAAGAGTTCCCTAACTAGATTGTCCATGACCCTATGCATGGCGTCATGTTCCCTGAGCCTGTCCGTAATCCTAGTGGGGTAGTTGTCCCTGTCCCTGCTCAGAAATATGGAGGCAAGGAACTCATTGAAGAGATCAGCTCTTTCCTTTGCTGCAATCACCAGATTGCCAAGCCTGTCCTGTAGGGGCCTCACGTTACCTAGTGCCTTCTTCTTACTCTCTATGTATTTGAAAAAGGATTTTTTGTTATCCTTAATTCTGGTTGCCAGCCCTAGTTCCAGCTCTGCCTTAGCCTTCCTAACAGCCTCCCTGCAATCACGAGCAATGGAGATGTAATCCTCCTTGGTGATTGCCCCTTGCTTCCACCGATTGTATGGCACCCTTTTTTCCCTCAGGCCCTCCTGGATGCTTTTACTGAGCCAAGGGGGCTTTCTAACACTCTTGCCCCCTTTGGTTCATGTTGGAACTAACTCCCTCTGAGCTCAGAGGTTCATCTCCGTAATGAACAACCACCCATCCTGGACTCCCATCTCATTGACACTACAAATCCCCACTGTTTCCCTTACTAATCTCCTTAGCTCATTGAAGTCAGCCCTCCTGAAGTCAAGGACTTTTGCCTTCCTGCTTGTTTTCACCACTCTGTGCTGGATAGTAAATTCCAGCACAGGATGGTGAAAGCAAGGTAATTGAGCACCCGCAGATCCCTCACCAGGTCATTGCCTGTGGTAAGGACCAAGTCCAGCAAGGCATTTCCTATGGTGGGATTATGTACCTCCTGGGTTAGGTGGAGGTCCTGTATGTAGGCTAAAAACCCACGTGAGCATTCAGACCTGGCTGACTGATCCTCCCAGTAGATGTCTGGGTAGTTTAGGTTACCCATGACAACCACACCCCTTGTCCTTACAAGGATCTTACAGTAAGTAATGGACAAAACACACTTCTTTTTGGCAAGGCTTTTTTGAAAATTACTAAGTTTTCACTGATGAATCGGTAAGTTTTCTCCCAACAACATATTTAAATGCAACACATGGAATACACAGAAGTTCAAGAAAGAACTAGTTCACTTCTCAAAAGCAAGAAGTTTTTTCAATCAAGGGTAAAATGTTCAAAAATATCTGTCCTAATTTCAAAAATTCATGTCAGTGCAAGAAAATGAAAGGCTTTTTTTCAGTAGAACAGTATCTCCAGGCTGGAATAACAAACAGTTTGAATGGCTGCAAACTATACATTAACATGTGTAAAAGCTTCAGTTAATCTAAATTATAGTATGCATCTTTTAGAAAAGGAAGTTTGGGTGATCCAAGGAATGGCTAGATATCTAGTTTTTTCTGGTTAACTGCATTATAAATCCATAATATAATGAGTTTAAAGTGCTCCTATAAAGATGTAACTCTGCATGGTATATGCTTCTATTAGACCTGTGCAAAGTGGCTAGTATTCACTTCAGATTCAGATTCAGCTGATTTGGGGGACAGTGATTAGATTCAGTGATTCGTATCACTGTCCCAAATCAATTCAACCGAATCCGATTCAGAGATTCAGCCACCACTGAATAAGCCAAATCTAAGAATCAGACAGGCCCCATCCCCCACCCACTCTTCCAGCCCCATCAATTGCTGCCTTGCCTGGGTCCAGCTCCTCACTCTTTAAAAAAAAGAAAGAAAAAAAAGCTCCCACTCACCGGTTCCTGCCAGGCAGGAGAGGTGACCCCTGCTCCCCCCACTGCCCTGCATTGCGTAGGGGCTCTGTCACGAGCCCCCAGAACCTCTGACACTGCTGCAGCAGCCAGTGAATGTGGGGCTTTTTTTTTTTTTAAAGAACTGGGAGCTGGGGCTGGGTGGGGCAACCATGAGGGAGAGCTGAGAGAGTAGTAGGGGGTGCTCAGGGGACATGGGGGAGATTGGCAGGGGATGGGGCCTGACAGGGGTCCCCTAATGGTCCCCCTTCTGCCCTCCCACTTACCAGCATGGAGTCCAGGTCCAGCACCCTGCTGCAGTGAGGGGGGACTGCCCAAATCTCTGAAGCTCTCCAAATCTTTTCCAAATCAATTTGGAGAGCTTCGAATAAATTCGGACCTTCTTATTGGTCTCCTGATTTGATTCGGATTTGGAGATTTGGCTGCTGAATCTGGCTGAATCTCACCCAAATAGAATCAGCACCTGAAGCTTCACACATCCCTAGTTTCTATCTTTATATATGAGAATTAGATTTTTGGAGCATTTTTTTCCAATATGCCCTTAATGTAGAAATAATGTAAATACTTATGTGGCTCTTCCCAGACAACATGCCTGGGAGGATTTGCAAATTTTCAGTGCATACAAAGAAGCAAATAAAAGATACTGAATAGCATTCTGAAATGTAAGTTGCAAACAATAATTCATAACAATACCACATTTTCACGCATATATCCCACGGGGTATACACGATTTTACAAAAAAATGGATGGGAATGGACTATACAGGGGTGCTGGCTATCCACAGACTTTTTTTCCCTGCGGGGGGCCGGGGCGAGGGCGGGCTGCACTGCCTATCCTGCTGGGCATGGGCAGGCCGGGCTGCGCCGCTGCCACTGTGGGGGCTGGGGCTGGGGAGGGCTGCGCCGCCTCCCCCATGGGCCTGACCAGGCTGGGCTGTGCCACTGCTGCCATGGGGGCTGGGGTCAGGGCAGGCCGGCCTGCGCTGCCTTCCCGCTGGGCCTGGGCATACCGGGCTGTGCCGCCGCTGCTGGGGCGGGCCAGGCTGCGCTGCCTCCCCATGTATATGCCACCGCAGGGAATACATGGGTGCAGCGTATACACGGACTTATTTACAAAAATACAATTTTCTGTGGGTTATACGTGGGTGCGGCTTATACCCGTGGGTGGGGTATATGCATGAAAATATGGTAATTCATTTCATATAACTTCTGTTGTACAGTAGACTTCCTTCTTTTTTTTTCTTTTTTTTACCAATATTCCAGAAAATATTGGTCTTTCATCCAGACAATCAAGTCTACAATAGCAGGCTTCTTGGTCTTTTAACAACTGACCAGAAAATATAATAAAAGTTGAATGTCCCCATCCCATCCCACATCACCATCAAATGATCTTCCTTCCCTTCCTCTCCCTGAGAAGGTAATAAATAGTGTTGATAAATAAGTCTCCTGTTGGTGCTTTCTATCTAATGCTTCACAATAATGGTAAATAAGGAAGAAAAGAAATAAACATATTATGTGGCTTCCTTAAGTGCTTCACATTATAAACAAGTACTATTCTTAAATCTTTAGATCTGTTAGATGTGAGATTATGGTACTATCTCCAAAACATTTAATGAAAGCTTTCCTAAACTTTATTTTATGAAATGAACTCTTAGCAATGGAATGGGAAGCTGACACATTACCATCTGCAAAGAATTCAGAAGCTTCCTCAGAGATGGAACTCTGGGGAGACAGGCTTTCAAACAGAAGATGGCTGACCTCTACAGCTCAATTAATAGATACCAAGTGTTACACATTTTATTACTCTAGAGATTCTAAGTAAAAGCTAATAATAACAATTCTATATGTAGGCCTAACAGTATTACCTTTTTCTACTGCCCGTGTGTACTGTCAGAAAAAGTTTTTAAAAAAGAAGAAAAAATCATTGTCAAAATGAAACTTCACTGATTTTACAAGCAAATTTCTAAAGGATAATCTGGAACAGGTTGAATATAAGGGATCCTGTCTCCACTCACCCTCTCCCAGAGATATGAAGAGAAAGGAGTGGCTTATGAGGAATAGAAAAACAATAGAAAGGATGGTATCCTGAATTAGGATAGCATCTGGATATCCTGGTAATTGCATGTAGCAGAGATAAGTTAATGTGATAGGAGGTAAGGATACATTTGGGAAATATGATCCTTAAATCCTGTAGCAAACATCTCCCAAAGATACACAGTTCTATTTTGCATATACCATAGATGTTTTGATTTGTGATCTTGTCTTTCTCATTAGAATTGCAGGCTTGCACAGGTGATAAATTATTCACCAACCTTTATATTTCATATATTGGGTTTTCATACATTTTAAGAATCTGTAACAAAAATAGCCAAGCACAGTATTCTTCAAGTCAGATTTTTTTAATATTTTCCTCCCTTGTTTTATATTGATTGAGTTTTTCTATACAAAATAGTCTGAAGCATCATCCTGAAATACTCAAAAGCAGAAATAAATCAGGAGGGAAAAGAGAGTGGCGATAATAAGCATACTACCTAACTTAAAGTTGGTGAGTGTGAATGCATACCTAGAGCTGCTTAAAAAGAATAAAAATCTTGATGTATACTTTTATTCATTAAGCTTAACCCACAAGCAGTTCCCAGGTAATTTAATGGTAGTGTTCAGAAAGAAACAGTGATATGGAATAGTTCTATACGGTGAAGTCATTTTCTAAAGGATTTCTTGCTGACAATAGGGGATTCTGAATATATCTGAACAAGAACAGTCACTGGTGACTATTTGATACATTATAAAAACAGAAGTTAGTGACAGCTTTGTTTTTAAAGAGGCTGAATAAATATAAATAACTTGACTCCAAGGGCATGTCTAGACGAGTGCGCACATGCCTCTTGCAGCATCCCAAACCAGTTTGAGATGCTGCAAGAGGCATACTGTGAATGAAAAAAATGTTCCCCATGCTGCATATTTGCAGCACAGGCTCAAGATTTGATACCTGGAAATCCAGGTATCAAAAAAAAAAAAAAATGTGCGAAAAACGTGTGGCAGGGCATGGCTCTGGACTACGCCTTGAGGTAACCCAGAAGCCAGTCCTCCAGAGAAAAACTCTGGTTTCTGGCCAGAGCATCTTTATGGTGCTTCTGCTGCTCCAGCACACAGGGCATGCACTCTTAGCCTGTTGGGGCAAGCAGAAGAGCAGAGCAAAGGTGCGGCATGATCAGGACCCAGACTCTGTCCCAGGTAAGTTAGGAAGGTGGGAGTGGTAGGGTGTATGGGTGTGAGTGGGTGTGAGTGAGTGTAGGGAGTGGTGGGGGGTGTGAGGGAATATGCGGCCTATGTGTGGTGTTGTGGAGGGGTTTGAGTGGGGGCTGCTACACACCTGTTCTCCCACCCACCCCTGCAGCCGGCAGTGGCATGATGCTGCCTGACACAAGTTCTATACATGCTGAATGGACCCGACCTGACCTGGTCCAGCCTGGCCTAGCCCGCTAACGCATGGTTTTGGACAGGACTAGGAAAGCCATGCACTAGCAGGTGGCCAGCCAGGCCGAGTCCATTCAGCACAAAGCCTGCATCACGCAGCGCTGCACCACTGCAGGGCTGTGCCTGCAGCCAGGCTGGGGCTGGGTGGGGCAGGCATGTGGCAGCACCCACTCAAGCCTCTCCACAAACCCACCTACAAAGCGCGCATCCCCCCATACTGCACACACCTAGCACTAGCAGCCAGCCAGGCCATGCCAGCTGCAGTGCTCCTGGACCTGTGGTCTATGCAGGGAGAATGCATCTGGAGGGACTCGACTCAGCATAGCCTGGCATGGCCTGCTAAGATGCCTTTGCACAGGACCAGGAAACGTGACTCCTGTACAAATGCTCACACTAGCTGCATGGGCTGGGCTGGGTTGCACCGGGCCAGCTGGGCACATTCTCCATGAGGTTCAGGCAGCAAAGCACAGCTGCAGCGCTGTGCCTACAATGGCCCATGGTACATTGCTGCCTCAGCCTCATGGAGAATGTGCCCAGCTGGCCCAATGCAACCCAGCCCGGCCCACACAGCTAGTGCGCAGCTTTGCATAGGAACCAGGCATCTCAGAGCTGCACCTCCCAGTCCTGTGCAAAGGTGTGTTAGCAGAGCTGTGCCAGGCTGGGTCGGGTCCCACCAGGCACACTCTCCCTGCACAGATGATGGGTCTGGCAGTGCTGCCACTGGCACGGCCTGGCTGGCACCACAGGAAAGGTGGGGCAGCGCCCCCCCCACAAACCCAACATTCACCCCTACATCCCCACACCACCCTCCTGCAAACCCCATACCACCCTCACGCCCAACCACACACCCCACACCACACCCACCCACATCCCCCCACACCCATCCACACCTCTTCCCACCCCCCTCCGGCAAACCTCACATCCCCCTATCACACCCAGCCCAGCATGCGCAGCTGCCAGACAAGATGAGACCTAGTGGCAGGAGCTGTGGCTGCAGGGGCAGCTGTCCCCACATCCTGGTTAGTGAAGGGGTCAGGGGGAGCTCTAATTTTTCTCTGATAAGAAAGCCAAAAGCAAAAATCAAAGCATATAGATATTTAGAATTTATTTTATAATGATAATAGAGACACTGATAGGCTTCCAAATTGCTTTAAAATTGTAAATATATCAATAAAACATTGCCCAACTAATCTGCCTCTGTCTCTCTCTATATATATAATATATAAATATAGTGTTTTTTTGTTTTAATTGTGTGAGAACATGGATTTGGGGGTATTTTAAAGAATGAATTTGGGATTTTTTATGAGAGAATTTGCACTTTTTAATTAGGGGACACCGGGATTCCTGCCAGTGAGGCAAGTGGCAGGACCCAGACAGAGGAGCCTGCTCAGGGCTGGTACCCAGGGCCCAGCTGGAGGGCAAATGAGGTGGCAAATGAGGTGGCCCTAAGCCCCACCCAGTTAACTAGTAGTCCCTACTGTATGGGGACTAATGGATGAATGAAATAACAAAATTCTGGGGACAACAGAGGCAAAAAAACAGGATGGGAGTGTTGTGTGGGCCAAGGGGTCAAAACGTAAAAATGAGTGCTGCTGAGGATAACACCAAACAGGGCCCCCCCAAGGCCATGCCCACCGGTCCTCAAAGGCATCCAAGGAGCCGGAAGACACAACCTAGTGGTGCTCCGCTTGGTGGTGTGTGCAGACCAGTGAGAGGAAAGTGGCCCTGCAGTCCCCCCACAAAAGCTCTTATCTATTTGTACACCCAATTAGAGCGGGCCTTAAGATCCACCTGGCTAACTAGTAGGCCCTTGTGGGGCTAATGAATGAGTGGTACAACTAAATTCTTGGGACAACTAAAGCAAAGACAGGATAAGAGTGTTGTGTGGATCAAAGGTTCAAAATGTGAAAATAAGTGTGCCTGAGGGGGATACCAAGCAGTCCCCTGGGCTGCTCCCACCAGTCCTCAAAGGTATCCAAGGAGCCAATGGATGCTGCCCAGGGGTGCTCTGCTCAGAGGTGTGTGCGGACCAGTGAGAGGAAAGTGTCCCTGCAGTCCCTGCACAGAAGCTCCTGAGAGCAAGTAGCCCTGAGCTGCTTGCCAGGGCAACTTTTTATACTGCCAGGGCCAGCACAGGGCACATTTTTATACTGCTGGGACCAGGCTCTAGCTGACCCTGGCTTGAGATCCAGGAGCTGGGCAGGGTCATTTTGCTGCAAGTGGCACAATTTGCCCCACACGACGCAAAAGTCCCTGGCACAAATTTGTGCCACTCGTATTTGAGCTGCTGGAAGCACACATGCCTGCATGTGTGGAGGCTCCCCACGACTTTAAATAAGATACATTTAAATGACATAAATCAATACATCTAGACACAATACGTGCAAACATAGTGACGTCAGCAGACTAAGGATGTTGCCTCAGAAGACTTACTGAAATGATTCACTTTCTTATGATATTGGTTATACTGTGTAATCAACCTTTTCAAGCTAAGTAGCTGACTACCAGAAAATTCTCATTTTTTAAAATGAATTGATGGTAGATTTTTACTTCAAATTTAGACTTGGCCCAGATCTCAAGAAACCTTAATTTATCTTAACATCTGAAGCCTTCTTTTATACCTTGGGAAAAATATCTCTTAATGAGAGCTTGTGTTCTTGTTTTTGAGGAAAGTTACTTATGAACTTATATTAAACTAGACACTTTTTGCTAAAAGCCATAGAGCAGTGGGCGCTAGTTTATTCATATGGTTCTGCATTGAAACCGTGTTCTTTCTAAACTGAGCTACACAGTTACTGTAATTTATTAACATATCTTTAAATTGTTTAATGGACCAGGTGGTTAAGAACCTTTAGATACAATATTACCTTTTAGATTAGTCCTTTTGAAAGAGGACAAGGCATAAAATAGTAGAAATATACCTCTTTGAAGAGGGGTTGGAGCTGGAGAAAATCATTTGATATCCTGACACATAATGTATATGCATTTGCATCAAATATGCATTCTTCTTTAACATGTTAGCACAGATGCCACCTTTTCAAATGGGAAAGCTAATAGCTGGAGGCAAGCTGAGATACTGCAAGATAAATGTAATTATGAGTTGCAGAATGTTAACAAGTGGAAGGAAATGTATTTGAAATAAATTTGGCTCTTTTAAAGGAATAAAAAATAACATTGGGAAAGGAAAACTGTGTGGCGCAAGAATTTTTGTTCAAATCTCAGATCAAATTTGCAGTTCTACATTGCTGTACTTTGTACTTCTAGTCTTTCATAACATCTGAAGAGTTTCACATCCTGAAGCAAGAAGGCCCTGTACATACAATAAGCAATGTGGATAATTCTGTAATTCATAAATAAAGAATAGCTTGTAGGTATGACACTCCTGTCTAAAAGATAAGTAGTGGTGCTCAACCTTCTGGCCCTATAAGCTAGATGAGGGTCAGGAGGCTGGTCTGCAGCTGAATTTTGTGAGTGGGGTTAGCTATCAGGTGTGGCCCACTGTGCTGGCTCAGCTCCATGCACTGTATCTGGTCACAGCCTGGAATGTGGGACCATGTCAATCGGCCTGTGGACTTTCCCCCAGGTATGGAAATGTGACAGTGGGAGAGCAGTGGCAGCATTAGCATTATTTGCTATGGGTCCAGAAACTGCAGCAATTAATATTGCCACAACTCCCCCGTGTGAAAACTTTGGACCAATGTGGAGCCCCACAGGCCAGATGACATGGCCCTGTGGGCCAGACATTGGGTACCAGTGCACTAATAATTACTATCCAAAATAACATCACTAGGTTTACATCTTCATTTCTGAAGAGGAAATGCAAGTCTGCTCAGTAAACTGTATGTAGGACATGGCTTTAGACTGGTCACAAACTTTGACAATGCTTGTATTGGAGTAAAAAGGGCAATTTCAGTTAAGGGCTAAGATGCATTGAAAGAATTGTAAAGTTTGTAGAGTGCTTTTTTGCAAACAGTCTTGGCAACTGATAAGGATGACATTGCTAAGAGGAAATCAAGAAGCAAAATATACAAACATAAAATACAGAAAAGATTCCAGAGAAGGTGTGAGATGCATGAAGGAGTCCATCAAGTTCCCTTAGCATAGAGGGGAGTATTGCACCCAGATGTTAGATATAACTTTGGTTTTACAGTAAAAAAATCATGCTGCCTAACAGTTTGTAGAACTAGATACAATACAGTTGGTTAGAAAATAGTAACAATTTCTTTGTGGGGAAAAAGGCTCTTGAGGATTTTAACTTCTATAAAAACTTCAAAAAGTTTACCACCTCTAATATAAAATTCCTGAAGCAATTGGTCCATGGAGTAATGTGCTACATTGCACACTGCAGGTAATGGATGTCCTAATCTCCTTGAGTTCCTATGTGGAACTCAGTTTTGTACAGTTATGTAAGTACAGAGCCCTGGATATTGGGCAAAAAAGTGACAATTTTTGCCCAATCTGGCTATAGAAAGCAGTCTATAGCCATGACCAAACTGAAATGCACATGAACTACTTCACAGTCAGGGCGGCTAGGAGCTGGAACCAACTTCCAAGGGAGGTGGTGCTGGCCCCTACCCTGGGGATCTTTAAGAAGAGGCTGGATACTTACCTGGCTGGACTCATTTGAGTCCCGTTTTTGTTTTTAGGGTGAGTGGTTTTGTTTGTGTTTTTTGGGTTGTTCTCCCGCCCTGGCGGGGGGTCGGGCTAGAAGATCTATTAGGTCCCTTCCGACCCTGAAACTATGAAACTATGAAACTATGAAATGCATGACTGAAGACTGCTTCAAAACTGGCCTATTGGGTGAAAATCTGAATCCTCATTGCATGAGGGGTCAGATGAAGACATTTGAAAACAAGAGTGTCTTCTGTAACTTGTGTTTGCACTGCCTCCCAGACAAGCTATTTTCAGAATGGGAGGGGGAACAGGAAGTGGAGGGAGTTCAGTTTGGGGGGTTTTCAGCCTCTGCTGGAGGGTGGGGCAGGTGTATTGAAGCCCCGCCATGCCCCGCAATGGGGAGGCTCCAATTCACCCACCCCACCCTCCGGCGCTGGCTGAGGAACCCCTAGAAAGAGCTGCCTCTATTCCCCTTCCCCCCTCCCATTCTGAAACAGGGGCAGGCTGGGAGAGAGAAGGGGGCCATTGCTAGGGGCAACCAGCTGCAGGCTAGGCAGCCAGCAGCTAGATTCCCCTCCCCACTGGAAGGAACCAACAGTGAATTCCTGTTTGGTCTGGGGGATTGTTGTAACTCAGGACACTTCCTGCAAAGAGTTCTCAGTTACAGTGGGGAGCTGTACATCTGCCTGAACCCTAACCCTCCCCCCTCCCCCCACCCCAATTCCCTTTTTTAATTGTAGGGAAGAAATATCTACAACCATTGCAAGATGTTGTTATCTGTTCTGTAGGTTTCTCTATTGTTCTTCAAAAATGTCGTATTTGAATCAGTTCAGGACACCATCAGCCTAGAATTGGTTCCTTTATGCTCTATATCTACTTAGAACATAACAAAAGATGTGTTAAAGGCTAAGAATAAATCTAAGAAAGGGAGACCCTTAGTCTCATCACCAGGGATCCTGGTTTTCTCTGCTTAAAAAAAATCCCCAATGTTCAAATTAAAACAAGTAACCTCAAATCCACATTTCTCCATGATTAAAATGAAACACCACTTATATATAGATTAGTGGTGTTTCATTTTAATCATGGAGAAATGTGGATTTAGGGTTTCTTGTTTTAATCTGAACTTTGGGGATTTTTTTTTTTATCAGAGAAAGCCGGGATCCCTGCTTTATCACTTTAACAATGCACCAGTTTTCATAACAAAGTTAGTCACCTTTACCAAGCTACTGAGGCCTGACTTTACTCCTCCTGTTTCCTGTGAATTGGAGGGGAGCAAAAGCATTAATTGCACATAATTCTGGTCATTGAACCTGCACAGCAGGAAAAGGCAGCTCATTTCGACAGCATAGCTACCGGTGTAGCTCTCAACATTTAAATCTGAGTTGGAAAATGGTTCTGCATGGTATGCTCTCATGGGGATAGGGTTTAATTTACACTGCTAATTGCTGCATAAACTAATGCTTTCAGCAATAGCTCAATCTCAGTGTAGAGTCAACATACCAATGGATGATTCAGTTGTGAACAACAAGATTCTTTGCCGTGTGTGTGGAACAGCCCCAAGTAAGGGTGGTTGAGATTTTGTTGTGGTTGGTTTAGCTTTCCCCATAAATTGTTATGCTCCATATAATCAGCAGACCACACCAAGTAGTGAGGCTGGCTGAGACCCAGAATTTTTCTCATGAATTTTCAAAAACTTTTGTTTCGTTTCAAAACAATCCCTTCCCTCTTTTCCCCTCTTGGACTTAAATTCCACTTTGAATCAGTCTGACTTTTTTTTTTACTAGAACAGGAATTCTAGTTTGCATTGCCTAGTCAGAGGACAGGCAAGAAGAGGGTTATTTCAGTAGTGTGGGTAGCGGCTGACAGCTCTTAGGTGAGGCAAGAATTTGGGTGAGGGTGGTAGGAGTAGAAGGAAATGAGTTATGGAGAAAGGAACCCCTCACAGCTGCAGGGAACACTGAGATCACTTGGCAATGATGGCAGGCAGCTAGAGTGCTCTGAAGGGAGATCTGACATACACAGGGGTTAAAGTCTGAGATGTATCCTCACCTTGGGGAGGCATACTGAAGTGTTAAAAGTAGGATTGGGTATTTAACCGGTCAAATAAATTTGGCCAAATGATGTGTCAAACATGAGTCAATTATTGTGAAAAAATTGCCAATACAGTCTAATAATACAAAGAAAAAACATAAATTTTGCATGTGTCAAAAAACAATAACAAATCATATTTCTGTCAAGAAAATTGCTAAAAAAATTCACTCCCTGTAAATTTGCTATAATCTTTGGCTGGTTAAAAATATGCAGTAAATATGTGCAATATGTGACTGGTCAATTGACTGGCTTACCAACACAACTCCTTATTACAGTACAGTGCTAAGCTCTCATATCTCACATCTCTTGCATCTCCATGTAGTTTGGGGGTGTAAAATAGTTCTTGTCCTCACAACCCAACTCTCCTTGCTATCTCCTGATGTGGGTGAATGAAAATGCCCATTACCATGTCATCCTGGTAAATAAATAGTTTGACAGTCAACTTATTTTCAACAAATATTTGCCAAATGCAAGCAAATAATGAATAGGGATTTTTTATCACTACATCTTACTAATTTGTAGCGTATACTTCAATGGTTACAGTATATGTGATCCAGAATCTTCATCATAGTTTCTCTCTGAGTTCACCAAATCATCCCATGCATATGCTGTACTTCTACTCTGGAACAAATAACAGACCCAATATCAGAGACTGAAAAATATCTGTAAATTGTCCTCTGAGAGGTACAGACAAAATATAAACAAACACACAGTGGTGACAATGTCACATCTTTTTTCTTATTAGAATAGATAGCTAAGGAGTGGTATCTTTACAATTCTTTCCCCCTCCACATGGGAGTTAATACCCCAAACTCCCTCAAAAGATATAGCCTTGGGGTATCTTCCATCAGGCTGCTACTGATGTCCTCTGTTAGACTAGGGGTGCATTCTTGGGGAAGCCAGAATCTTCATTTGGATTGCTGAAAGCCTCCCCTCATTCAACATTAAGAAACTCCTTCAGAAATTAGGCACAATGTGCTAGTGCTCCTAATGGTATTGAGATATCCCTCTGATGCCAAGGAAACTATCCTTTCCAGGCTTTTTGACTTAACCAAAATGGAGTTTCCTGACTACTTTTTTGTGTATTGGGTTCACCTCCTGAGGTTCACAGCACAGGATTCCTACAGTAGATTCTCATAATAAAAGAAAACTGGAAAGTAGAATGTTGTCCCTTGCTTACAAGTTCAGGGTTAAACCAACTGTCATGTTTGAAAATGGGAAAAGATTTTTTCACTTGGCAAAGACTAGTTGCTGTTTTGCTTTCCCCTGGAGAGTGGGGCACAGTCCATTCTTAAGGTGAGATAGATCCAAATAATCTGGCCTTGCAGAGGAATCAAAGTACTGGCAACACCATTCATTGGCCTCTCCTAGTCTCTCCCAATAGCACAGTGGAGTTTTTAAGAACGTTTTGAGCAATTTCCCCCCTTACTAATGACCCTAAATTTATTGTGGGAACTAGGCCTGCATTGTGATTTACGATGTGTGAATGGGAAGGTGGACCAGAATGATTTTATGGATCTCTCTGGACATATGTGGTTTCTTGGACAACACAGAATTGGACTATGAGATGGGGTCTATGCTTTGAGTGCATGTTTGGCGGTGACAATCTGACAAGCAAGGATCCAGGTTTTCCATTTCCCACAGAAAAAAAGGAGAAAACCATAGATTTCCCATTTTTATCAGAGAAAACATGGATTTCTTCTTTTAGCAGAGAAACTGGCAGATTCCCTGCTTTTGCAAACAGCTCTTCAGGCTGGTTGAGCTCCAGCCTGCAAAAGCTGTTTGCAAACAGGGCAGGAAACCTCAGCCCTGCCCAGAGAGGGGAAGGATGGGGCCTGAGACTCTCAGTCAGCCACAGCTCAGGGCCCAGCCCTAACTCTTTGCTCCTGGAGCCTGTGAGGTAAGTGGGGCTTGCAGAAGGCTGGGGGGGGCCCTCCGGCAGGGCTGGGAGGTTACAGGTCATGGTTGGCACACTGGCAGGGCTGGGAGGAGCCAGCCCTTCCCCCATCTAAGCAGGCATAGCAGTGGGGAAGCCAGCCCCATGCTGCTTCTGCTGCAGCTGCCTGCTGTTGGGGGCAGAGAGCTGCAGACTTGGATCCCTGGCCCCATAGCCCTGGCAGTTGGGGGCCCCTCTGGTGGGGCTGTGGGTGGGGCACAAGAGGCATGAGTAGGGCAGTGGGGCTGCTGTGGGGGCAGTGAGGGGTACTAGCAGTATTGGGGGGGCTTTGGAGGCAGTGAGGGGTACCAGCAGGGGGTGGGGGGGGGGGGGCTTTGGGGACAGTGAGCACCACCAGCAGGGCTGGGGGGCAGTCTTTGGGGAGAGTGAGGGGAATCAGCAGGGCTGGGGAGGGTGGGGACATCAGCAGGGTTGGGGGATGCTGCAGGGGGCTTTTCATTTTAATAACTGAGTTTGGGGTTCTTGTCAGAAAATTTGCGATTTTTCATCAGAGAAAACCATAATCCCTGCTGATGAGTGAACATTAACTGAAGCTGGTCAGTCATGAATCTTCTAAAAAGAATTTCAGATTGATAAATACATCTTCTGGTGGGAAAAGCTTTGTCCATTCTTCAACTTTACTCTCTGTCAATTGTACACCACAATATGGCAGACAAGACTTTTTTATGTGATATCTTATATTGGTTCAAATGTGTAGTTGAGAAAGTTGTTGTTTTTAGACACTCAGTGCCTGAAAGCTTGTGCAACAAGTTTCCCAGCCATATAGTTGGTCCTTTAAAAGATATTGGACCTTGCCTCCGGTATGCTTCCTGGACCATTCACAGATACAACAGCACTCTAACCCTACTATACCACAATATGGAACTCTCTATGGATAGATGCATATAAGTACAGAAATTACATTTCCCATATACATTTAACAAGATCCCTGCATATTCATATAGATGTTATATATCAGCTAATCAAAGTGCTGTTTATTATTATGATGATTCAAATCAGTAAAGCTAAACCATTTTTTGTTTAATGTAGATTCAATCCCTGGAGACCCCATCTGTCCTCATCCATGCCATTTTTATAATTAATATAAAATAAACTGTTTTTTCCATCTTTTTTACCACTTTTCAGCAAGTACTATTTGCTGCATTGCTACCTTTTGCCTATTAAGATGGGGTTAGTGCCTCAAGGCTTTCATTGATCACATATATCAGGCTTGTCCAACATATGGCCTGCGGGCTGCCATGCAGCCCACCAAGCCATTTTCTGAGGCCTGAGGTCCCTCACTCGGGACAGGCAGGTGGCGGAGGGGAGGGGAGCTGCTCACCCCCATGGGGCTGGGCTCGTGTGACCTCCCACATCACGTGAGCTGGGTCGTGCCACTGCCCCAAGGGCTGTGTGGCATGGGGCTGCCCTGGCAATGCCTGATGGGATGAGCTGGGGACAATGCCTGCTTTTACTTGTCTCCAGCTCGGCCCCTTGCCCTGGCATCCTGCCCACCTCCCAGGACCCACCGGGCTCGGCGGCTGTGAGGTGGGGCAGGAACAGGGCACAGCACCCAGCACAGGCAGTCAGCAGGGCATCCCTGGGAGGGCCTCAGCAGGCAGGGTCCTGGCATGACCTCTGTGGGGTGAGGTGGCGGGAGCCGGAGCCTGCCAGGCCCCGTGCTCCAGGCTTGCACCACTGAGGCTGCCAGGGCTGCATGCACAGGTGGCTGGGCACCACGGTGAATGGGGCCATGCAGGCGGGTGGGTGAGGGGCTGTGGTGCAGCAGCTGCCTCACTCCGGCCCCCCTCAGGCAGTGCCAGCTCAGGGGCAGCCCAGGGGAGGAAGTGGGGATTGTCACTCCCTGCAGCTGGGCTGGGCAGTGCTTTCCTGCCATGGCAGCTGCCTGTGCCCTCCCGGGGGCCATTTGCCTTTGCCGCAGGGAAGTGCAGAGGAGCGGAGTGGCCCATGTTCCCCCGAGGCCTTCCCCCACCAGAAGCTGCCCTGAGCAGACCAGGCCTGAGATCCTGCCAGGCTGGGAAACAGCTTCGCTCCCACAGTTACACCATCCCCTGTCTTGCATGTTAGCTGGGCCCCAGCTGCGTCAGCCCGAGCACTGCCAAGACTTTGGGCAGAGGTGTTGCTGGTGTGGGCAAGGCCTGGGGAAGCAGTGGCATAGGCAGCCCCTTGGCCTGTGTGAGAGCACCAGCTACATCGATTTGGTCACATATTTTAACACGACTGTCAAATATCATCTGGGGCTGCCTTCAAATGGTGGTTGTAGTAGGCAGAAGGGCAGCCCCAACTGTTGGGATGGCTGGTCCAGGACATCTTTTTGCTGTAGTTTGTCAGTAGCTGAGAACAGGTCGGGGTTTCTGTCAGCTTTGCCTTATTTCATGCTTGTCCAACATACTGCCCGGGGGGTGATAACATATGAATATGGCTCTCCAGCCCACTGGGTGATAAAAAGTTCATGATCTGGCCCCACATTCAAAAAGGTTGGACACCCCTAACATATATGGCCTAAGAGTCACACTGTCCATACTGAATGCCTTGCTGAAGAGTAACAGAAAATTGGTAGTGATAGGTGAGCCAGTCCAGCTATAAGAGCATGATTGCTTCTTTTTTTTTGTCCTTATTCTAAGTGTTTCTACCTTTTTCTCCTGAAAACCAGTATGTAGATTCTGTTAG